>NW_019943694.1:81651-82889 GCF_002910315.2 Salvelinus sp. IW2-2015 | reverse complement strand
TGTTCAAGGTAGGCTATAGCCACTGTTGTTATAATGACAGTCCTATTGAAGACACGCTGCTATAGCTAACGGTGGCCTAAATGTTACACTGTCACCAGGTATTCCATCATCCGTGTAACACACAAAACAAATTAGCTAGCTAACAAGTGAATGTTGATTCATTGAGAGGGAGGGAGGGAGAGAGAAGGTCAGTTTGAAGAGTAACAGAACCCCTTTGTGTGTGTGTGTGCGTGTGCGTGTGTGTGTGTGTGCGTGTGTGTGTGCGCGTTTTAAAACATTTGGGTCTCCATGACAATACATTTTTTATGTGGACCTCAATAAATACGAGTGATAAAGCACTAAAATATGTTTTTCTCCCTCAGGGTTAGATGGTGAAGGGAACGGGCAGGCTCGCGGATCTGGTGCCCAGCTCTGGATCCAAGATGGTGGCCGTCACCACAGAGCTAAAAAGGTAGGAATAATGTCCTAGTAGTTTGTGTGTGTTAGAGATCTATTTGCATTTGTTTGACAGAGAGAGAGAGAGTCAAATTCATTCATATCAACATGAACCAAATCCTCCCCTCCCACTACCAGCCGGGCTTTCAACAACACCAGGCCGCGGTCAACACTACTACTATTTTAAATGTATCGTGTTGTAGTGTAGTCAAGACCAAGTCCTTCTCTTCTCTCATGACATCCAGTTTTCTATATTGCCAAATCAAAACAAATCTTTCATGTTTTTAATTTTAAGGATGTTGTTGTTGACAGTTCATCATCTCACTAAAATGTATTATTTAGGCTCTGTGTATTATATTATATGTATTATAATGTATTATATGGTTCTGTTATTTTACAATATAATCTTTAGTTCTAGTAATGATTATTTAAATCAATTCCAACAGTTACCTGTTTTAATAATAATAGATCTAATCTCTTCGGGAAACAAATCACGCTGTTTCCTCTCATTGGAATTAGAAAACAATGTAACACATCTTTGKGGTTTTATCCGTTTTATCCTTTTTGGTTTGGGTCAACTTCTAAAAGTTCATAACTCGGATTCTGATAAATAAATCTCAAGCGATTAAAAAATATAAAAAAAGAATCTGGATTTGAGAGTTTGTAGTTTTCAGAACTATATAAAAAATAATAATTGAAACGTCAATTTCACGCTGTGAAGGGTTTCCCTAGGCCCGCCACGTGTGTCTGCTGCAGAAGAACAAGAGAGCCATGATTAAAGTGAGTTTTGATCAGTCCTGGGG
>NW_019943694.1:57936-78963 GCF_002910315.2 Salvelinus sp. IW2-2015 | reverse complement strand
AAAAAAGTGCTGAAAACAAAATGCTCACTATTTAAAAAGAAGATGGAGGACAAGCTATGAAGGGAAAATACTGGAGTTTTGGTGCAGGTACAGCCGACTAGCGCAAAAATAATATTGGATATGTTCAAAATATTGTAATAGTGTATTCGGAAAGTATTCAGACCCTTGACTTTTTCCACATTGTTACGTTACAGCCTTATTCTAAAATGTATTAAATCATTTTTTCCCCCTCATCAATTTACACACAATACCCCATAATGACAAAGACGTTTTTATATAAAAAAGAAAAGAAATGTTCAATGTTTTATTACACATGGCGTGGGTGTGAGCTTAGTGTCGTTGTACTGTTGGAAGGTGAACCTTCACCCCAGTCTGAGATCCTGAGCTCTGGAGCATGTTTTCAATCAAGGATCTCTCTGTACTTTGCTCCGCTCATCTTTCCCTCGATCCTGACTAGTCTCCCAGTCCCTGCCACTGAAAACATCCCCACAGCATGATGCTGCCACCTCATGCTTCACCGTAGGGATGGTGCCAGGTGTTCTCAGATGTGACGCTTTGCTTCAGGCCAAATAGTTCAATCTTGGTTTCATCAGACAAGATAATCTTCTTTCTCAGGTCTGAGAGTCCTTTAGGTAACTTTTGGCAAACTCCAAGAGTGGCTTCCATCTGGCCACTCTACCATAAAGGCCTAGCTGATGGAGTGCTGCAGAAATGCTTGTCCTTCTGGAAGTTCTCCCATCTCCACAGAGGAACTCTGGAGCTCTGTCAGAGTGACCATCAGGTTCTTGGTCACCTCCCTGACCAAGGTCCTTCCCCCGATTGCTCAGTTTGCAGGGCGGCCAGCTCTAGGAAGAGTCTTGGTGGTTCCAAACTTCTTCCATTTAAGAATGTTAAGACCAATGTGTCTTTGGGACCTTCAATGCTGCAGAAAGGTTTTGTACCCTTCCCCAGATCTGTCCTCGACACAATCCTGTCTCGGAGCTCTCAGACAATTCCTTCGACCTCAAACATTGTGATGTCATTAGGGGGTATTGTGATGTGATTAGGGGTATTGTGAGTCATTAGGGGGTATTGTTGTAGACTGATGAGAAAAACATGTATTTAATCATTTTAGAATAAGGTTGTAACGTATCAAAAGTGGAAAAAGAGAAGGGGTCTGAATACTTTCCTAATGCACTGTATAGTCAAAATCATATTCGATATGTAGCTGTATGCATTTTTCCCCCATCACTACTATACAACCGGCGTTTGTGTCCGAAGAACTCACGTAGCAGCAGTCACAGTACTGTAGAAACACCACACGATGTATGAAACATCACTACTGTAGAAACATCACTACTGTAGAAACATCACATTATGTATGGAACATCCCTACTGTAGAAACATCACACGATGTATGAAACATCACACTATGTATGGAACATCACTACCGTAGTTGGAAGTTGAAAGTGACAACCAAAACCTGTCTCATCACTAGATAGTATCTATCACTACATTGAACCTACAGTGGCATGAAAAAGTATGTGAACCCCTTGGATTTAGTAACTGGTTGATCCTCCTTTGGCAGCAATAACCTTCAAAACAAATGTTTTCTGTAGTTGAGGATCAGACCTGCACAACGGTCAGGAGGAATTTTGGACCATTCCTCTTTAAAAAACTGTTTCAGTTCAGCAATATTCTTGGGATGTTTGGTGTGAACTGCTCGAGGTCACAGCATCTCAATCGGGTTGAGGTCAGGACTCTGACACTCCAGAAGGTGTATTTTCTTCTGTTGAAGCCATTCTGTTGTTGATTTATTTTGTTTTGGGTCGTTGTCCTGTTGCATCACCCAACTTCTGTTGCGCTTCAATTGGCGGACAGATAGCCTAACATTCTCCTGCAAAATGTCTTGATAATCTTGGGAATTCATTTTCCCGTTGATGATAGCAAGCTGTCCAGGTCCTGAGGCAGCAAAGCAGATCCAAACCATGATGCTCCCTCCACCATACTTTACAGTAGGGATAGGGAGTGCAGTAGGGAGTGCTGTGCCTTTTCTTCTCCACACAGTGTTGCGTTCCTTCCAAACAACTCAACTGTAGCTTCATCTGTCCACAGAATATTTTGCCAGTAGCGCTGTGGAACATCCAGGTTCTCTTTTGCGGATTTCAGACGTGCAACAATGTTTTTTTTGGACAGCAGTGCCTTCTTCCGTGGTGTCCTCCCATGAACACCATTCTTGTTTAGTGTTTTACGTATCGTAGACTCGTCAACAGAGATGTTAGCATGTTCCAGATATTTCTGTACGTCTTTAGCTGACACTCTAGGATTCTTCTTAACCTCGTTGAGCATTCTGCGCTGTGCTCTTGCAGTCATCTTTGCAGGACGGCCACTCCTAGGGAGAGTAGCAACAGTGCTGAACTTTCTCCATTTATAGACTATTTGTCTTACCGTCGTGGACTGATGAACATCAAGGCTTTTAGAGATACTTTTGTAACCCTTTCTAGCTTTATGCAAGTCAACCATTCTTAATCTTATGTCTTCTGAGATTCTCTTTGTTCGAAGCATGGTTCACATCAAGACAATGCTTCTTGTGAATAGGGCAGGGCAGGCTCCAACCAACATCTCCAATCTCGTGTCTCATTGATTGGACTCCAGGTCAGCTGACTCCTGACTCCAATGAGCTTTTGGAGAAGTCATTACCTCGGGGTTCACATTACTTTCCCCAACCGTACACTGTGAATGTTTAAATTTATGTATGTCTATAGAGACAAGAAAAATACACTAATTTGTGTGTTAATTAGGTTAAGCAGACTGCTGTTTTTGTCTATTGTTGTGACTTAGAGATGAAGATCAGATCACATTTGATGACCCAAATTATGCAGAATCCAGTAATTCCAAAAGGGTTCATTAGGAAGGGAAAACCTTTCTTGCCACTTACATTGTTTCTTCTCCATCTATTTCCTGTGAAATAATCTACCAAACTACCAACCTGCATGCTCCAGCGGTCAGGTGTTGCGCCCAGCGCGTCAGGTGTCCCAGCAGTCAGATGTTGCCAGCGGGTCAGTGTGCCCAGCGGTCAGGTGTTGCCCAGCGGTCAGGTGTTCCCAGCGGTCAGGTGGCTGTCCCACGTTGGAAGAGGGCAGTGCCCCTCCCTGTGGCCGTTGATGGTGGTTTACAGCCCACTCAGGGAGGGGCCCAGTTTTTGCTGTTGCTGACCATTTACAGGAGGAATGTGTGGAGTTCTTACATGCCAAGCGGCTTATGGAGGGCCGCCTGTTGGGCAGTTCAGGGCCACCCAGGGCCTCCCAGCTTGGCCGCCTGCCGCGGGGACGTGGAGCGTTGGTTACAGCGGGAGAAGGGAGCGTTAGCAGCCTAGGACTGGGATAGGAGGAGCGAGGATGTGGACATGGCCGTAGCTGCTGCCCTCCGGAGCTCTGCTTTTGAGGGCAGGAGGGAGAGGAATCTGAGAGGAGAGGAGAGACGGCCAGTGGGGCTGTTGGGGGGGACAGACAGGTCTGAGTGTTGGTGGTGGTCGCTGGCGGTGAATGCTTCACCTGGAGGAGAGACCGAAAAAGTGTGAGTATATTGCGACAAACATAGTTGATGATCCCGGTGGTTAAGATGTCTGCTTCTTCTCTAGATTAACTAATCTATGGCCCATATCTCTACTTCCTCTAGAGGTGTTAATTATGGGCCATATCTCTGCTTCTCTCTGATTAATAATCTTGGGCCATATCTCCTACTTCTCTCTAAAGAGGTGTAATCTATGGGCCATATCTCTGCTTTCTCTTAGAGGTGTAATTCTATGGCCATATCTCTGCTTCTCTTCTAGATTAATAAATCTATGGGCCATATCTCTGCTTCTCTCTAGATTTAATAATCTATGGGCCATATCTCTGCTTCGCTCTTAGAAGGTGTAAATCTATGGGCCATTATCTCTCTGCTTCTCTCTAGAATTTAATTAATCTATGGGCCATATCTTCTGCTTCTCTCTAGATGTTTAATCTATGGGCCATATCTCTACTTTTCTCCTAGATTAATAATCTAATCGGCCAATATCTGGCTGCTTCTGTCTAGAGGATGTATATATTGCGGCCATATCTCTGGCTTCTGTCTAGAGGTGTAATATATGGGCCATATCTCTGCTTCTTTTCTAGAGTGTAATCTATGGGCCCATATCTCTAGCTTCTGTCTAGAGGTGTAATCTATGGGCCATATCTCTGCTTCTTTCTTAGAGGTGTAATCTATGGGCCATCTCTCTGCTTCTCTCATAGCATTAAATAATCTATGGGCAATATCTCTAACTTCTACCTACCATTAATTAATCTATGGGGCCATATCTCGTACTTCTCTCTTAGAGGTGTAATCTATGGCCATATCTTGCTTCTCTCTAGAGTGTAAATCTATGGCGGCCATATCATCTGCTTCTCTTCTAGATTAATAATCTTATGGGCCATATCTCTGCTTCTCTCTAGAGGTGTAATCTATGGGCCAAATCTCTACCTTAAACTCTCTAGATTATTTTAATCTATGGCCATATCGTCTACTTCTCTCTAGATTAATAATCTATGGGGCCTATTCTCTGCCTTCTCTCTAGATTAATAATCTATGGGCCATATCTCATGCTTCTCTCTAGATTAATAATCTATGGGCCATATCTCTGCTTTCTCTCTAGATTAATTAATCTATGGGCCATATCTCTACTTCTCTCCTAGAGTGTAATCTTATGGGCCATATCTCTGCTTCTCTCTAGAGGTGTAATCTATGGGGCCATATCTCTGCCTTCTCTCTAGAGGTGTAATCTATTGGCCATATCTCTGCTTCTCTTTAGAGGTGTAATCTATGGGCCATAAATCTCTTGCTTCTCTTCTAATTAATAATCTATGGGCCATATCTCCGCTTCTCTCTAGAGGTGTAATCTATGGGCCTTATCTCTGCTTTCTCTCTAATTAGGTTGTAATCTATGGGCCCATATCTCTGCTTCTCTCTAGAGGTGTAATCCTATGGGCCATATCTCTGCTTCATCTCTAGAGGTGTAATCTATGGGCCATATTCTCTGCTTCTGTCTAGACGTGTAAATCTATGGGCATATCTCTGCTTTCTCTCTAGAGTTGTAATCTATGGCCATATCTCTTGCTTCTCTCTAGAGGTGTAAATCTATGGGCCATATCTCTGCTTCTCTCTGAGGTAATTCGTATTGGGCCATATCTCCTTCTCTCTGATTAAAAATCTATGGGCCATTATCTCTACTTCTCTCTAGAGGTGTTAATCTATGGGCCATATCTCTGCTTTCTCTCTAGATTAATAATCTATGGGCCATATCTCTGCTTCTCTCTAGATTAATAATCTATGGGCCATATCTCTCTTCTGTCTAGAGGTGTAATCTATGCATATCTCTTGCTTCTCTCTAGAGTTGTAATCTATGGGCCCATATCTCTGCTTCTCTCTAGATGTGAATCTATGGGCCATATATCTGCTTTCTCTCTTAGATTAAGAATCATGGGCCATATAATCTGTTCTCTCTAGATAATACATCTATGGGCCATATCTCTACTTCTCTCTAGAGGTGTAATCTATGGGCCATATCTCTGCTTTCTCTCTAGAGGTAATCTATGGGCCATATCTCTCTTCTCTCTAGAGGTTAATCTATGGGGCCATATCTCTACTTCTCTCATAAGACTTAATAATCTATGGGCCATATCTCTACTTCTCTCTTAATTAAAATCTATTGGGCCATATCTCTGCTTCTCCTCTAGATTATAATCTAGCCCATATATCTGCTTCTTTCTAGAGGTTGTAATCTATGGGCCTATCTCTGCTCCTCTAGATTAATAATCTATGGGCCATATCTCTAACTCCTCTAGTTAACTAATCTATGGGCCATATCTCTGCTTCTCTCTAGATTAATAATCTTCCATATCTCCGCTTCTCTCTAGATAATAATCTATGGGCCATATCTCTGCTTTCTCTCTAGAGGTGTAATCTATTGCGCTATTGCAACAGGACACCGTGAACAGTATTCCAGCTTAGATGCCGGTATGTCTTGGAATTTCTCTGTGTCCTAAAAGGTGAGAGAAAAAAGAGAGATCTCACAGCTCGAGTTGGTCGCGCACATGGTTTGAAAGCTGCTTTGGGGTGGTCTTACAGAAGTTCCCCGGAGGTAGAGAGCGCGTTCCCGGGGACAACCACTGAATTCTTGGGAAGGGTGACTGTAGGGGCCACACTTTGGCTCCAGGCGTATTTAGCAGATTCCAGGGCCTCGTGTGAGAGACTCGCTCTCGTGACACGGCTGGTCCCCCTGTTCCTATTGGGACCAGGGAGAGGGGAAAGGATAAACGAAAAGGAAGGAGAGAAGGAAGAAGGTCTTACTCAGAAGGAGTAACAGGTGTGTTTTCTGTATGTCAGTAGTTAGCTACACACTGAGAGTACAGTTCCCTCCATTGTGTGTCAGTGTAAATGTTACAAATTTGTTTAAAGTAAATAATGAAAACACGCCAAATAATGAAATGTCTAAATTAGTTTGCATCTGTTTACGACTTAACCTTGAGGATCCCTGAGGACAGAGAGAGAGAGAGAAGAGAGAGAGAGTGTGGGGTTCAAGGTGGTGTTTTACCTTGCTGTGCGTGCGAAGGGCAGTGCTGTGGTTACAGTGTATCCCTCCGTTGCTGTGAGCCGAGTTTCCAAGGACCAGAATTTGTGGGCTGAGAGGAAGGGAAGACGGGTCCCGTGTACGGAGCTCTGCTCTGGGATAACCTTCACCACAACTACTGAGCCTTACACGACGACGAGTGGACAACGGAACCTGGGGGGAGGAGAGAGAGAAGATGATGCTAGTCAGACAATGGTTCATTAGGTACAGCCTGTTTTCCCCCCACTAAGATTTGATGCTGTGAGCTAGAGCAGAAATGATAGCGAAGACAATGCTATTATTTACATTAACTGAAGCGTCTGACTGTTACCTGGGATGGATGAGACAGGAGAAACAGATGTTAGTTCCAGGGTCAAAACACTGCACCCTTTAACCAGGAGTGCTGGTCAAAACACTGCACATACTTTTAACCAGGAGGCTGGCAAAACACTGCACTTACTTAACCAGGAGGCCTGGTAAACACTCCGCACTACTTTTCAAAACAGGAGGCCTGTACTGTCAAAACACTGCACTACTTAACCAGGAGGCTTAGCTGGTCAAAACACTGCACTTACTTTTAACGCAGGAGGTCTGGCTGGTCAAACACTGCCCTACTTTCTACCGGAGCTTAGGGGGTAAACACTCGACTTACGGGCCTGTAGGGCTGGTCAAAAACACGTGCACTACTTTCCAAACCAGGAGGCCTTGGATCAAAACACTGCCACTTACTTTTAACCAGGAGGCCTGTAGGGCTGGTCAAACACTGACTACTTTTCAACCAGGGGCCTGTAGGGCCTGGTCAAAACACTGCACACTTTCAACCAGGAGGCCTGGTCAAAACACTGCACTACTTTTTACCAGGAGGCCTGTAGGGCTGGTCAAAACCTGCACTACTTTTAACCAGGAGGCCCTGTAGGGCTGGCAAAACACTGCACTACTTTTAACAGGAGGCTTAAACACTGCACTACGGCAAACTCAGCTCCATCATTCATTGAATCAGATGGCTCCGTTCGTCACAAAACCCACTGATATTGTCAAATACTTTAATGATTTTTTTTTATTGGCAAGATTAGCAAACGTAGACATGACATGCCAGCAACAAACACTGACACTACACATCCAGTATATCTGAACAAATTATGAAAGACAAGAATTGTAATTTTGATTTCAGTTAAAGTGAGTGTGGAAGAGGTGAAAAAATGTATGGTTGTCAATCAACATGACAAGCCACCGGAGTCTGACAACTTGGATGGGAAATGACTGAGGATAATAGCGGACGATATTACCACTGCTATTTGCCATATCTTCAGTCTAAGCCTACTAGAAAGTGTGTGCCCTCAGGCCTGCTAGGGAAGCTAAAGTCATTCTGCTACCTAAGAATAGTAAAGCCCCTTTACTGGCTCAAACAGCCAACCAATCAGCCTGTTACCAACCCTTAGTAGACTTTCTGGAGAAATGGTGTTTGCCCAGATACAATGCTATTTTCAGTAAACAAATATGACGACAAATTTCAGCATCTAATAGGGAAGGACACTCAACAAGCACAGCACTTACACAAATGACTGATGATTGGCTGAGAGAAATTGATGATAAAAAGATTGTGGGAGCTGTTTTGTTAGACTTCAGTACGGCGTTTAACATTATCGTCGTAGTCTGCTGCTGGAAAACGTGTGTTGTGGTTTTACACCCCTGCTATATTGTGTTATGGCTTTACACCCCTGCTATAATGTGTTGTGCTTTACACCCCCTGCTATATTGTGTTGTGGCTTTACACCCCCTGTCATAATTGTGTTGTGGCTTTACACCCCCTGCTTATAATTGTTGTGGCTTTACAACCCCTGCTATAATGTGTTGTGGCTTTACACCCCTGCTATAATTGTGTTGTGGCTTTAACCCCCTGCTTATATTGTGTTGTGGCTTTACTCCCCCTGCTATATTGTGTTGTGGTTTACACCCCTGCTATGTGGCTTTACACCCCCCTATAATGTGTTGTGGCTTTACACCCCCTGCTATATTGTGTTATGGCTTTACACCCCCTGCGATAATGTTTGTGGCTTACACCCCTGCTATAATGTGTTGTGGCTTTTACACCCCCTGCTATATTGTGTTTATGGCTTTACACCCCCTGCTATAATGTGTTGTGGCTTTAACCCCCTGCCTATATGTGTTGTGGCTTTACACCCCCTGCGTATTTGTGTTGTGCTTTACCCCCCTGCTATATTGGTTGTGGCTTTACACCCCTCTATAATGTGGATAAAGAGTTACCTGTTCTAACAGAACACAGAGGGTGTTCTTTAACCTTTATTTAAACTAGGAAAGTCAGTTAAGAACACATTCTTATTTAATTGACGGCTTACCGGGACAGTGGGTTTAACTGCCTTGTTCAGGGCAAACGACAGATTTTACCTTGTCAGCTCGGGGATTCAATCCAGCAACCTTTTGTTACTGCCAATGCTCTAACACTAGGCTACCTGCTGCCTCTACCTCTAACCACTAGGCTACCTGCCGCCTCTACACTCTAACCACTAGGCTACCTGCCACCTACACTCTAACCACTAGGTACCTGCCACCTCTACACTCTAACACTGGCTACCTGCCACTCTAACTCTAACCACTAGGCCAGGTAGAATCAGAATTCCCCAGGGCAGCTGTCTAGTCCCTTACTTTTTTTCAATCTTTACTAATGACATGCCACTGGCTTTGAGTGAAGCCAGTGTGTCTATGTATGAGGATGACAACACTATACACGTCAGCTACTACAGCGACTGAAATGACTGCAACACTCAACAAAGAGCTGCAGTTAGTTTCAAGTGGGTGGCAAGGAATAAGGTAGCCCTAAATATTTCAGAACTAAAAGCGTTGTATTTGGGACAAATCATTCACTAAACCCTAAATCTCAACTAAAACCTTGTATTAAATAATGTGGAAATGAGAGCAAGTTGAGATGACTAAACTGCTTAGAGTAACCCTGGATTGTAAACTGTCATAGGTCAAAACTTATTGATTCAACAGTAGCTAAGATGGGGAGAAGTCTGTCCATAATAAAGCACTGCTCTGCCTTCTTAACAAAAACATATCAACAAGGCAGGTCCTACAGGCCCTAGTTTCTACCTTCTTAACACACTATCAACAAGGCAGGTCCTACAGCCCGTTTCTACCTTTTAACAACACTTATCAACAAGGCAGGTCTACAGGCCCTAGTTTTCTACCTTCTTAACAACACGATCTAACAAGGCAGGTCCTACAGGCCTAGTTTCTACTTCTTAACAACACTATCAACAAGGGCAGTCCTACAGGCCCTAGTTTCTACCTTCTTAACAACACTATCAACAAGCAGGTCCTACAGGCCCTAGTTTCTACCTCTTAACAACACATCAACAAGGCAGGTCCTACAGGCCCTAGTTTCTACTTTTTAACAACACTATCAACAGGCAAGGTCCTACAGGCCCTAGTTTCTACCTTCTTAACAACACGATCAACAAGCAGGTCCTACAGGCCCTAGTTTCTACCTTCTTAACAACACTATAACAAAAGGCCGAGTCCTACAGGCCTAGTTTCTACCTTCTTAACAGCACTATCAACAAGCAGGTCCTACAGGCCTAGTTTCTACCTTCTTAACACACTATCAACAAGGCAGGTCCTACAGGCTATTTTACCTTCTTAACACACTATCACAAGCAGGTCCTACAGGCCCTAGTTTTCTACTTCCTCTTACACACTATCAACAAGGCAGGTCCTACAGGCCCTGTTCTACCTTCTTAACAGCACTATCAACAGGCAGGTCCTACAACCCTAGTTTCTACCTCTTAACAGCACTATCAACAAGGCAGGTCCTACAGACCCTAGTTTTGTCACCTGACCACACATACTGTTCAGTCGTGTGGTCAGGTGCCTACAAAAAGGGACCTCGGGAAACTACAATTGTCTCAGAACAGGCAGCGTGGCTGGCCCTTGGATGTACACAGAGAGCTAAATTAATAATATGCATCTAAATCTCTCTGGCTCAAAGTGGAGGAGAGATTGACTTCATCACTACTTGTTTTTGTAAAAGGTGTTGACAAGCTGAATGTACTGAGCTGTTTGTTTTAAATACTAGCACACAGCTCAGACCCCGTCCCTACCCCACAAGACATGCCACCAGAGGTTTCTTCACTGTCCCAAGTCCAGAATAGACTATGGGAGGCACACAGTACTACATAGAGCCATGACTACATGGAACTCTATTCCACATCAGGTAACTGACAGCAGATAGAACAGATTTAAAAAGCAGGTAAAATATTACTTATGGAACAGTGTGGACTGTGAAGAGACACACACCACAGGTACAGGATAAGACACACACTAAATACACATGGTTTTGTATTTTAGATGTGTGACAGCAGAGTAGTGGCCTGAGTGAACACACTTAATGTGTTGTGAAAGTGCTATGACATTTGTCATGTAATATATGAAATTGTATATAAGTGAAATAGATGTTGCTGGACCCCAGGAGAGTAGCTGCTGCTTGACAGGAACAATGGGATCCATATAACCGTCAGGAAGAGTAGCTGTCCTGCAGGAACTAATGGGGATCATAATAAACCCAGGAAGGTAGCTGCTGCCTTGCAGGAATAATGGGATCCATAATAAACCTCAGGAAGAGTAGTGCTGCCTTGGCAGGAACTAATGGGATCCATAATAAACCCAGGAAGAGTAGCTGCTGCCTTGACAGGAACTAATGGGGATCCATAATAAACGTCAGGAAGAGTGCTGCTGCCTTGCAGGAACTAATGGGGATCCATAAAAACCGTCAGGAAGAGTAGCTGCTGCCTTGACAGGAACTAATGGGATCCATAATAAACCGTCAGGAAGAGTAGCTGCTGCTTGAGCAGGAACTAAGGGATCATAATAAACCCAGGAAGAGTAGCTGCTGCCTTGGCAGGAACTAATGGGAGATCATAATAAAACCCAGGGAAGAGTAGTGCTGCCTTGGCAGGACTAATGGGGATCCATAATAAACCCAGGAAGAGTAGCTGCTGCTTGGCAGGAACTAATTGGGGATCCATAATAACCCCAGGAAGAGTAGCTGCGCTTGGCAGGAACTAATGGGGATCCAAATAAACCGTCAGGAAGAGTAGCTGCTGCCTTGGCAGGAAACTAATGGGGATCCATAATAAACCGTCAGGAAGAGTAGCTGCTGCTCCTTGGCAGAAACTAATGGGATCCATAATAAACCCCAGGAAGAGTAGCTGCTCCTTGGCAGGAACTAATGGGTCCATAAACCGTCAGGAAGAGTAGCTGCTGCCTTGGCAGGAACTATGGGGATCCATAATAAACCCCAGGAAGAGTAGCTGCTGCCTTGGCAGGAACTAATGGGGATCCATAATAAACCCCAGGAAGAGTAGCTGCTGCCTTGGCAGGAACTAATGGGGAGCCATAATAAACCGTCAGGAAGAGTAGCTGCTGCCTTGGCAGAGACTAATGGGGATCCATAATAAACCCCAGAAGAGTAGCTGTGCCTTGGCAGGAACTAATGGGGATCCAAATAAAACCCCAGGAAGTAGCTGCTGCCTTGGCAGGAACTAATGGGAGTCTATTTTTAACAGAACACATTGTGTTTTACAGCAAAGACTGAGTGAAGGATAGAGGAGTTGAAGAAGCACTTGAGCAGTCTCCTGGATGGTGTGTTGCATTTAAATAGGGCAGGGAGAAGACATTAGTCAGGTGAGAGGCGGGCCCTGAGTTTCTCCTGACCTCACCAGGAGGGTGGAAGCTAAAACTAGGTACCATTTGTCCTGGTCATTTACATGACCTTGCCTGGCCATACCAATAGACTACATCCCGTCTAGGCTAGGGTGTACTTGTACATCAAGCTGCCTCACACTACAGAAACAGGAATGACTCCTGCCCTATGGGCCGTTCTGGTTTCACTGTACAGAAACAGGAGATGGACTCCTGCCCTATGGGCCGTTCTGGTTCACTGTACAGAACAGGAGATGGTTCCTGCCCTATGGGCCGTTCTTGTTCACTGTTCAGGAAACAGGAGATGGACTCCCTGCCTATGGCCGTCTGGTTCACTGTACAGAAACAGGAGATGGTCTCCTGCCTATGGGCCGTTCTGGTTCACTGTACAGAAACAGGAATGGTCTCCTGCCCTATGGGCCGTCTGGTCACTGACAGAAACAGGAGATGTCCTGCCCTATGGCCGTTCTGGTTCACTGTACAGAAACAGGATGGACTCCTGCCCTATGGGCCGTTCTGGTTCACTGTACAGAAACAGGAGATGGACTCCTGCCCTTGGGCCATTCTGGTTCACTGTACAGAAACAGGAGATGGACTCCTGCCCTATGGCCGTTCTGGTTCACTGTACAGAACAGGAGATGGACTCCTGCCCTATGGCCGTTCTGGTTCACTGTACAGAACAGGAGATGGACTCCTGCCCTATGGGCCGTTCTGGTTCACTGTACAGAAACAGGAGATAGACTCCTGCCTAGACAAAATCCATATTGTGATAAATTGCCTGAATGAACAATGAATAGAACAATACGTTATTAACAATAATAATGTGCTCTACAGTTTAACCATGAATAATGTGCTCCACCATTTAACATGAAAATATGCTCCACCGTTTAACATGAATAATGTGCTCCACCATTTAACATGAATAATGTGCTCCACCATTTAACATGAATAAGTGCTCCACCGTTTAACATGAATGTGCTCCACCATTTAACATGAATAATGTGCTCCACAGTTTAACATGAATAATGTGCTCCACCATTTAACATGAATAATGTGCTCCACAGTTAACAGAATAATGTTGCTCACCATAACTATGTGCTCCACCATTTAACATGAATAATGTGCTCCACCAGTTTAACATGAATAATGTGCTCCACAGTTAACATGATAATGTGCCCACCATTTAACATGAATAATGTGCTCCACCATTTAACATGAATAATGCTCCACCATTTAACATGAATAATGTGCTCCACCATTTTAACATGAATAATGTGCTCCACAGTTTAACATGAATAATGTGCTCCACCATTAACATGAATAATATGCTCCACCGTTTAACATGAATAATGTGCTCCACCATTTAACATGAATAATGTGCTCCACCATTTAACATGAATAATGTGCTCCACCGTTTAACATGAATAATGTGCTCCACCATTTAACATGAATAATGCTACCATTAACAGATAATGTGCTCCACCATTTAACATGAATAATGTGCTCCACAGTTTAACATGAATAAATGTGCTCCACAGTTTAACATGATAATGGCTCCACAGTTTAACATGAATAATGTGCTCCACTATTTAACATGAAATAATGTGCTCCACCATTTAACCATGAATAATGTGCTCCACCATTTAACATGAATAATGTGCTCCACAGTTTAACATGAATAATGTGCTCCACAGTTTTAACATGAATAATGTGCTCCACAGTTTAACATGAATAATGTTGCTCCACAGTACATGAATAATGTGCTCCACAGTTTAACATGAATAATGTGCCCACAGTTTTAACATGAATAATGTGCTCCACCATTTAACATGAATAATGTGCTCCACCATTGTTTTTATTCTCCTTTAAACCACTACTACTAGTTTAATGGTTGAAGCCATTAATTGTCCCATGAACAATCACACGTATTATCAAACTTATTTCATTTCATTTGTCTAGTATAGAGCTACTTATCGTAATGAACGAGATCAGCAAAATGCCTGTGATAAGTGGTTGGTCGGTGTCGATCATTGTAGGTTTATTATCCCAGCTCTACACCAACCTCATGGGTCTGTCTGGCTCTTATAAGACTAGTTACACTACATGACCAAAAGTATGTGGACACCTGCTCGTTTAACATCTCATTAGAAAATCATGGGCATTAATATGGAGTTGGTCTCCCCCTCTTTGCTGCTATAACAGCCTCCACTCTTCTGGGAAGGCTTTCCACTAGATGTTGGAACATTGCTGTGGGGACTTGCTACCATTCAGCCACAAGAGCATTATAGTGAGGTCGGGCAACTGATGTTGGGGGCGATTAGGCCTGGCTCGCAGTCGGCGTTCCAATTCATCCCAAAGCTTTCGATGGGGTTGAGGTCAGGGCTCTGTGTAGGCCAATCAAGTTCTTACACACCAATCTCGACAAACCATTTCTGTATGGACCTCGCTTTGTGCACGGGGGCATTGTCATGGTGAAACAGGAAAGGGCCTTCCCCCAATTGGTGAAGAGTGATTCTTCACTCCAGAGAACCCGTTTCAACTGCTCCAGAGTCCAATGGCGGCGAGCTTTACACCACTCCAGCYGACGCTTGGCATTGCACATGGTGATCTTAGGCTTGTGTGTGGCTRCTCGGCCATGGAAACCCATTTCATGAAGCTCCCGACGAACAGTTCTTGTGCTGACGTTGCTTCCAGAGGCAGTTTGGAACTCGGTAGTGAGTGTTGCAACCCTTCAGCACTTGTGCATTTAATTTAAATATGTAAAGTGTTTATGTAAAAACGCCACTAAGACAGAAAGTATATTTTTCTCAAGAATCCACACGAATAAGACTACCTCGGTGCCTCTGCTTGTGAAGGGAGAAGGCCAAGTCTGACAGAGAACAAAACGGCTTCCGAAGAGACAGGATTCTCAGTATGTGGTATTCATTTAGCCATGCAGAATGGAGCACTGTAACACCACAAACAGCCACAGGATAGCAGTACTGACTGTATCCATCCACAGTTGGAGAATGGCGCAGGTTTCATCATCACCAAATCCTGTGCCTTTCAGCTTCTTGGTGGATGACGTGACCAGACATACCCCCCCTTCTTTTTGTTTATTTTATTTTTTTTAGACCTTGAGAAAACAGCCCAGAGCTAGCAAGCTGTAACACGGGTTTTCATGTAACTGTAAATAGTGCTAATGGTTGGCTAGCTTGAGGTGCATGCATGGTCTTGTCATATTCAGCAGTGCAGGCGTCTCTTGGGCACTCAGTCTCTCCTCCTCCTCTCCCTCCCCCTCTTACCGGTGCAGGTGTCTCCTGGGCACTCAGTCTCTCCTCCTCACCTACGTTCTCTCCTCTCCTCTCACTCCCCTACCTCTTCCACCCCCCTACTTTCCTCCACCCTCTTACCAGTGCGGGCATCTCCTGGACAGTCCGCCTCTCCCCTACCTCCTCCTCCCTACCTCCTCCTCCTCCTCCTCCTCTCCATCCCCCTCTTACCGGTGCAGGCGTTTCCTGTGCGCTCCGTCTCTCCTCCTCCTCGACGCTCTTCCGGCAGCTCTGGCAGATCCAGAGCGGCACCTCTCCCAGTAGAGACTGGCTCAACGAAGGCACGGTGTCGGACAGCTTCTGGCCCGGCACCTCTCTGAGCAGGGCCTGGGACAGGGCTGGGACAGCGTCAGCTAGCTTCGCCCCGTGGCCCCCAGGCAGACCGTTGGCAGAGCTCGCCCCCCAGTCCTTAAACTCACGGTGACACAGGAGGCAGCAGGTGTGCCTCGGCTGGGGGAGAGCAACAGAGAGGTGAGCCGGTGACATTTGAAATGCAGCGGAGAGGAGAGACAGAGGTCAATCATCTAGGTGAAGGACAGGTGRAAGAGGGGAGGAGAGGAGAAGAGCGGAGGATGGGGAGGAGAAGAGGATGGGGAGGAGAAGAGAGGAGGATGGAGGAGGGATGGAAGAGGGGAGGAAGAGGGTAGGATGGTTGGAGGAGAGCAGAGAGGAGGATGTTTTAGGTCAAGATCAGGGGTGGAGGAGAGGATGGGATCTGAGGAGAGGTGGATGTTAGTGAGATTGACATGGAGCATAATAAAGTTGTCCCCTGGACACTGATCTAAGGTCAAGTTTTTAACACAGAGATTAGAAATTTCACGAGTAAGAACTGACCATGTTGACAATGACCACAACAATATTTGTATTGCAAAGAGGAAGTAGAAGTTGACCATGGCGCCAGCTTGGCACATGCAGTGGTTTCTTAGAACAAACAGTGGTTAGAATGTAGTGATTGATTTCATGTGTCCCATGTCCACACTAGCTAGTGGTCTGCTGGTACAGTAAGCTTTGTTGACCGCAAATACACCTACAAGGGCGTCCATGTAATGTTTAGGTAAAAACTTCGACGCATACATATGACACTTGAGATGTGCAGAGAAAGTGCAAACTTAACTAAAGCAAGCCATGCATGGTTCTAGTCAAAACGTTAACACTATTTACAGGTAAAGTTACTCAGATGACTACCTCTGGGATGTAGTTTGTTAGTCAACTAGCTAGCACGTGTAGTTACAGTACCGGTGCACAGTATATGGTGTACTAGCTGCCAAGTGTGATTACATGTCAGCAAACTTTCAATACCACCGTGAGTTAGGAGCTAACAAGCTAGATACAATTTTAACCGCAACATTTTACGACTTATCCGTGGCAAGCGCGCAACAATGTCAATCTTGCGACTGACACTAACTAACGTTACTACCAGAAAATGCAGACTGGATGTCGTTAGCTAGCTAGCCTAGTTGGCTAAAACTAATGTGAATGTGTATTTATTGATGGCTTGTAMAATTTACAACGCTGGCTAAGTTTTAATTATTTATTAAGCTAGTGGAGCTAGCTATTACTCCGCCCCGATCAGATTGTAAATGAACAAAAAAATACAACCCCGGAGCACTAGTTAGTTATGCAACTTAGCTAGCTAGAATCCCCAATCAACCATCCAAACACCGAAGGAATTAACGTTAGCAGAAATACAGGATGTCCCTAAATGATTGGTAGGTTAGCTAACCTTTTAGCTAGCCCACTAGTTATTTATGCGGCTAGCTAACGTTACCTGATTCGCCCTGGCCGCCAGTCTATCCAGCCCTGCATCTCCGCCACCACCGCCAGCTGCATCTCCGGGAGAGACGGGGCTCTTCGATATGCTCTGTTGTCCGGGCACTAGGTCCTTGTTCCCGACTCCTTGCTGTTTGCTCTTCTTCCTCGCCATCACGCAGGTGTCGGATATATCCTTTAGCCAAGGTTGCACTAGTTTAGAGGTGTTTAAAAGCACGGTTTCGATTMTTCTAGTATCACAAATGCTCACTATCTTCTCCAGTCAAGACAACAGTCAATATGGCGGAGCGCTGCCACACTCGGGRGTTCATAGGTCAAAGATAGTACTGGCAAAATGGCTTCACTATGATGAAGCTAAGCAGTCGCCATGTTGAGTGAGGGCAACCGTTCCAGGTAAATCACATAGTATAACGTTTTGTACAAAATCTCTGGTTTACAGGCCACAAATTGGTGCATTTCACATTTTGGATTTATTGGCATAATTCATATTTCCACCTCAACTATTATATAATGATAATATAATAGTCTATCAATGACTGGCTACCACACCATTCAACGTCATGTTATTACACACAACGTTATGTTATTACACACAACGTTATGTTATTACACACATCGTTATGTTATTACACACAGCGTTATGTTATTACACACAGCGTTATGTTATTACACACAGCGTTATGTTATTACACACAGCGTTATGTTATTACACACAATGTCATGTTATTACACACAACGTTATGTTATTACACACATCGTTATGTTATTACACACAACGTTATGTTATTACACACAATGTCATGTTATTACACACAACGTTATGTTATTACACACGTTATGTTATTACACACAATGTCATGTTATTACACACAACGTCATGTTATTACACACGTATTATATGTCAAAGAGCTCTAAATGGTGTCTAAGATCTAAATGTAAACAAATAAATAACATCACGCAGATTGATGCAGCCATTTGCACATGCTGTTCAATATTCAATATTACAGTGTAATCTTGTGAAATGTTCAAACCATAGAGTTCGGACCATGTCTATGTTCCCTGGGCCCTATGTTCCCTTGAAAAATAGAAGCAAAAAACACAACATCGTAGAGGAAAACTCACACACTGTCGCAATCTGGTAGAGCAGTTCAATTAGGCATTCAATCAGCAGATGACTAGTCACTGGCAAAATTATGGCCTTCCAGCTACGGCCTGCCGATATTGATGGAACCCAGACGCTTGGGAAGGCAGCCGCTGGCCAGGGTGGCTTTTTGACCGACTCATTGCTGACTCGTGAGCTTAAGAGGGCTATTATATTAGTATGATGTTGACTTCCCCCTTGTTTTTCCAGGTTCCGGTATTATCCTCACTGTACATCGATTCAATATGTGTTCTTAACACGATTTTTGTAGTTATCACTTTATAGCTGTTTAACATCTCCTGGCGTATTACTTCACTCTCAGGCCGCCTGTCAAACGTTCTCGGATAGCATTGTCCTCAGTACCGTTAGGTGAATCGGGTGAGAGTTTTTTGGAGATCTTTAATTTGGAACTTATAAATTTATTGACCTTTGCCATACTCCGATGTGTTGTCAACTATTTATGATTTTGCCAGTGCACCCGGCTCGCCTCTCAACTATTATTCCGCTCAATGCACATACAGTATCCCATATACTATCTCCTCTCAATGATCGCTTGGCTACCGCCTCTCCTACAACCATTCCTCTCCCATCACTGCGGTCCTTCTAGTGTGTGTCGACGGTGAGGAGGTGGTTCTGTGACCTATTCAATCTCGATGTTATCATAAAACTCACACTACAGTAAAGAAGAATTTCTGCACCTTGAACGTTTATAAGTTTACTTGCACAACTTTGACCTTTATCCAACATAACGTCAATGTGTTATTTTAATAACACACAGCGATACCTTTAGTGAAACAAGTTATGTCTTATTACTTAACTTACCAACAAGCACTCCGCTACATATGTTTTTAAATTTACTAGCAGATTCAAACAAAGATGTCAGAATGACCTGACAATACGAATTAAATATATACGCCACAACACACAAACAGTATTATGGTTAAAGTAGATATTAATAGATACACAAAGTAATAACAATGCAGCGGCACCCAATCGTTACATGCATTATTTGGGTACACCATGTACGAGTCATGTGAACACGTATGGTTAGCACAGTGCAAAGGAGTTTCGTTATTGAGGTGGGTCTGTAAGATCATTAATACGTGTACATAATCTCGTATAGATTAAAGATAACTAAGAAATGCTATCTAGTCTTCCAGCCCTGATTCGATAAGCGACGCCAGCTATTTGCAACACCTCACTTCAGGTCAATTGCTCCAGCTCTCAGCGATTCCCTCCATCGCACCGAGACGTGCTGTTCATTATCAATATTACAGTGAATCTTTGGTGAAAGTTCAAAATTTCAATAGAGTTCGACATGCTCTAATGTTCCTGGGGCCCTATGTTCCCCAGTCAGCTCTATGTTCCCTGGGCCTATGTCCTGGGCCTATGTCCCTCCCTAAGCTCTATGTTCATAAGCTCTATGTTCCTACCCTATGTTCCTGGGCCCTATGTTTTCCTGGCCCTATGTTCCCTGGGCCCCTATGTTCCCTAGCTCTATGTTCTGGGCCCTATATTCCTGGGCCTAATGTTCCCTGGGCCCTTGTTCCCTAGCTCTATGTTCCCTGGCCCCTATGTTCCCTGGGCCCATGTTCTCAGCTTATGTTCCCTGGGCCTATGTTTCCTGAGGGAACATAGGGCCCAGGGAACATAGGGTTGAGGGAACATAGGGCCAGGGAACATAGGGCCCAGGGAACATAGGGTCCCAGGGAACATAGGGCCCAGGGAAATAGAGCTGAGGGAACATAGGGCCAGGGAGCAATGGGCTGAGGGAACATAGGGCCAGGAACAATATGAGGGCTTAGCGAACATAGGCCCCAGGGACTATGAGCTGGGGAAACTAGGGTCCAGGGAACATAGGAGGTTGAGGGGAATATTTCAAGATGAGAGATAGGGACGGGCAGAAGTCGGGAGTGGTCGATGTCGCAAAGGAGCAATATGGGCAGGGCGAGGGATAACGCAAAGTGGGTCGCAAATAGAACTGTTAGTGGGGTTCCTTGGTTCCACATCACCAACGAAATCATGGTCCAAACACACCAAGACAGTCATGAATGAGGGCACGACAAACACCTTTTTCCCCTCAGGAGACTGAAAAGATTTGGCATGGTCCTCAGATCCTCAAAATGTTCTAACAGCTGCACCATCGAGAGCATCCTGACCGGTTTCATCACCACCTGGTATGACAACTGCTCGGCATCTTGACCCTAAGGCGTTCAGAGGGTAGTGCATACGGCCCAGTACATTACTGGGGCCAAGCTTCCTGCCATCTAGGACCTATATACTAGGCAGTGTCAGAGGAGCCCAAACAATGTCAAGACTCCTAGTTACACTGAGTCGATAGACTGTTCTCCTCTGCTTCTGCACGGTAAGCGGTAACACCCGAGCTGCCAAGTTTGGACAAGGCTCTTAACAGCTGCGGAACAATTTTATCAAATGGCCACCCACACTATTTTACATTGACTCCCCCCCCCCCCCCC
>NW_019943694.1:45246-57911 GCF_002910315.2 Salvelinus sp. IW2-2015 | reverse complement strand
GCCTGGGAACCTATGTTACCTGGCCTAATGTTCTGGCCCTATGTTCCTAAGCTCTATGTTCCCTGGCCCATGTTCCCTGAGCCTTATGTTCCCTGGGCCCTATGTTTCCCTAAGCTCTATGTTCCCTGGGCCTAGTTCCCTGGCCTATGTTCCCTAGCCTAATTTTCTCTCTATGTTCCTAGCTCTAGTTCCCTGGGCCCTATGTTCCCTAGCCTATTTCTGGCCCTATGTTCCTGGGCCCTATGTTCCCTAGCTCTTATGTTCCCTGGGCCTATGTTCCTCGCCCTATGTTCCCTGGGCCCTATGTTCCCTAAGCTCTATGTTCCCTGGGGCCCTATGTTCCCTGGGCCCAATGTTCCCTCAGCTCTATGTTCCCTGGGCCCTATGTTCCTGCAGGGAACATAGGGCCAGGGACATAGGGTTGAGGGAACATAGGGCCAGGGAACATAGGCCCAGGGAACATAGGGTCCAGGGAACATAGGGCTGAGGGACTAGGGCCCAGGGACATAGAGGAACATAGGCCAGGAACATAGGGGAACATAGGTCCAGGGAACATAGAGCTGAGGGAACATAGGGCCGCAGGGACATAGGGCAGGGAAACATAGGCCGCAGGAACATAGAGGCTGAGGGAACATAGGGCCCCAGGGAACATAGAGGTGAGGGAACAATAAATTTTCATTTAGGCAGAACATATTTGGGTAGTTCCTTACATCACAGAAGGAAACACGAAGTGGGCACGACAAACACCTTTTTCCCCTCAGGAGACTGAAAAGATTTGGCATGGGTCCTCAGATCCTCAAAATGTTCCTACAGCTGCACATGAGAGCATCCTGACCGGGTTTCATCACCACCTGGTATGACAACTGCTCGGCAATCTTGACCCTAAGGCGCTACAGAGGGTAGTGCATAGGCCCAGTACATTACTGGGGCCAAGCTTCCTGCCATCCTAGGACTATATACTAGGCAGTGTCAGAGGAGGCCCAAACAATGTCAAAGACTCTAGTTACCCAAAGTCATAGACTGTTCTCTCTGCTTCTGCACGGTAAGCGGTACACCGAGCGCCAAGTTTGGACAAAGGCTCTTAACAGCTGCGGCAACAATTTATCAAATGGCCACACCCCTTTGTTTTTACACTGCTGCTACTCGCTGTTTATTATCTATGCGTAGTCACTTTACAAACTACCTCGACTAACCTGTACCCCCCGCACATTGACTCTGTACCGGTATATATGTATATAGCCTCATTATTTTTATGTAATTTTCTTGTGTCACTTTTTGATTTGATGAAAAAAAAATTMAGTAAATATTTTCTTAACTCTATTTCTTGAACTGCATTGTTGGTAAAGGGCTCGTAAGTACGGACATAGATAGGGCTGAGGGAACATACTGTAGGGCTGAGGGAACATTGGTGGAGAGAACATAGGGCTGAGGGAACATACTGTAGGGCTGAAGGAACATACTGTAGGGCTGAGGGAGCATTGGTGGACCTAAAGGTCATAAAATTTTGCATTTGCAGAACATTTTGTAGCAAGCTATTGAATTCAGTGTACAATGAAATACTTGGTATCGTCTTTGCGATAATGCACAGTTCTGTGTGTCCTTTGGACGACCATGGAAGATGAGGGTTCGATCCCTGCCCTAGACTATTGTGGAATGATTATAAATATACAGACTCAATCCTCTTGAACACCAAATCAGAAGAAGACAAAACGACTGACGGCATAAAAACGTCTCACTTTGAGCTGGTTTCAGTTTCAACATACTGGTAGCTACGTCTCATTATAAAAAAATAAAATAAAACATTGAAAACGTATTTTTTTAGATGTCAATACAACATGTTTCGGATTTTTAAAAATATAATCGTTTAAGGTCATATTTCGAGAAAATGTGTCGATCTGTTGTTCTGTTCTATTATTAGGCTGTTCACAATTCAAAGTGAAAATCGCGCGCTCTCGGACGGAGGCGGCTGGAAAACAAGGGAGCGGTAGTCTGGGAGGCGGCGGACTGACGTCAATCACGTCGCCAGAGAAGGTGATTCCTTACTGAAGTGCAGAAGACCAAGCACATACTATTGCAGCACTCTGTCGTTGAGATACATTTTGACTGGTGTATTTACCTATATTTCAACTATTTACAATGGACGCGAACACTTGCAACATTCAGGTTCTTCTGCAAGCTGCTGAATTCTTGGAGAGAAGAGAACGAGGTAACGTAAGGTTTCTGTTCCGTCTGTCAACTTCACTTGTCAACCAGCTGGGGTACAATAATAACGAAATGTACACAAATAGCGATTATCTATTAATTAACTGCAAATATCKGACATACATTGTGCATGTTACGGTTAAGATCGTTACTAGTCAGTAATAAATCGATGCAATAAGCAGTTAAGGGAGCCTAGGTTTTATTCGGCGCTTCATATCTGACTCTGTGACCTAGATACGGGACTCATCATTGTACACAAAGGCGCCAAGTCTGGAGCGGTTTGAAAATATAGCCAGAACAGCGACAGAATTTATGAATGACAATGAATGAACTAATAAAGATTTTGAAATTCCAGCAGTTGTTCTTTGTAGCCAACTGGCACGAATAACCAAAATAGCCCATGTTGATGTAATGTGATACAATTGCGTGATCGCGCCAAAACCCCCGAAAAACAGAACGTCAGCAGCATCTGTGTCTGACACTTGGATGGAAGAATAGAACACAATGCACCCGGCTTTCTTTCTTCTGCACAATAGCCAGCCGCCTAAAATTGATCTTTTGTGTGTTTGCAATCACAGCTATTTCCTCACTTTACCTGTTTATTGAGTGTTGTTCAATATCCCATGTAGCAGTTAAGTTCTGGGGACTCGCCGGTATATTTGTCATCTGAAACATCCTACAATTTTGCAGCGCCTTCAGAACGTAATTCAATACCTCTTGACTTATTCCACATTTTGTTGTGTTTACAGCCCTGAACTCTAAATGGATAAAAACAATTATTTCACCAATCTACACACAATACCCCATAATGAAAAAGTCAAAACATTTAGAAATGTTAGCAAATTTATTGAAAATTAARTACAGAAATATCTAATTTACATAAGTATTCACACCTCTGAGTCGATTCTTTGTAGAATAACCTTTGGCAGCGATTACAGTTGTGAGTCTGGCCGAATCTCTAAAACAGACTGTGAATTA
This sequence comes from Salvelinus sp. IW2-2015, assembly GCF_002910315.2. Taxonomy (NCBI): domain Eukaryota; kingdom Metazoa; phylum Chordata; class Actinopteri; order Salmoniformes; family Salmonidae; genus Salvelinus; species Salvelinus sp. IW2-2015. Next base: position 54,731 of record NW_019943694.1, on the reverse strand, counting down.
CACCGTGACATTCTAGGGTCTCTATTGGCAGCATGTGCCTGCACAATTATCTTTATGGACCTAATAATAAAGACGTCATTTAACTGTAAAAATGAATGACCTTTTAATGTGGCATGAACACAACCAGTCATGATGTTTCCATCTGATAGTCAAACAAATCACTTGACAAAGTAGGCTACCTGTCCACTCCAAAATCATTCCAGCATCTAGCTGTAGACTAGTTGTCTAGTGATATTGGTGTCTAGTGATATTGGTAACTAGCTGTAGGCTAGTTGTCTAGTGATATTGGTGTAGCTGTTGGCTAGTTGTCTAGTGATATTGGTGTCTAGTGATATTGGTGTCTAGCTGTAGACTAGTTGTCTAGTTGATATTTGGTAACTAGCTGTAGGCTAGTTGTCTAGTGCTAATTGGTGTCTAGGTGATATTGGTGTTAGTGATATTGGTGTCTAGTGAGTATTGGTGGTCTAGCTGTAGAGACTAGTGTTTTGTCTAGTGATATTGGTGTGCAGCTGTAGGCTAGTTGTCTAGTTGATATTGTGTGTCCTAGCTGTAGACTCGTTGTATAGTGATATTGGTGTCTAAGCTGTAACTAGTTGTCTAGTGATATCGGTGTCTAGCTGTAGGCCTAGTTGTCTAGTGATATTGGTGTCTAGTGTAGCCTAGTTGTCTAGTGATTGGTGTCTATGATATTGGTGTCTACTGTAGGTAGTAGTGATATGGTGTAGCTAGCTTAGTGTCTAGTGATATTGGTGTCTAGCTGTAGGCTAGTTGTCTAAGTGATATTGGTGTATAGCTGTAGGCTAGTTGTCTAGTGATATTGGTGTCTAGCTGAGCTAGTTTCTAGTGATATTGGTGTAGTGTAGCTTAGTTGTCTAGTGATATTGGTGTCTAGCTGTAGGCTAGTTGTCTATGATATGGTGTCCTAGCTGAAGCTAGTTTTCTAGTGATATTGGTGTCAGTGTGACTAGTGTCTAGTGATATTGGTGTCTAGCTGTAGACTAGTTGTCTAGTGATATTGGTGTAGCTGTTGGCTATGTTATGATATTGGTGTCTAGTGATATTGGTTCTAGCTGTTGCTAGTTGTCTAGTGATATTGGTGTCTAGCTGTAGGCTAGTTGTCTAGTGATATTGGTGTCTAGTGAATATTGGTGTCTAGCTGTAGGCTGTGTCTAGTGATATTGGTGTAGCTGTTGGCTAGTTGTCTAGTGAGTATTGGTGTGCTGTAGGCTAGTTGTCTAGTGATATTGTGTGTCTAGCTGTAGGCTAGTTGTCTAGTGATATTGGTGTCTAGTGATATTGGTGTCTAGCTGTATAGGCTAGTTGTCTAGTGATATTGGGTGTCTAGTGATATTGGTAACTAGCTGTAGGCTAGTTGTCTAGTGATATTGGTGTCTAGCTGTAGTAGTTGTCTATGATATTGGTGTCTAGCGATATTGGTAACTAGCTGTGGTTAGTTGTCTAGTGATATTGGTGTCTAGTGATATTGGTGTCTAGCTGAAGGCTAGTTGTCTAGTGTATTGGTATGTTGGGCTAGTTGTCTAGTGATATTGGTGTCTAGCTGTAGGCTAGTTGTCTAGTGATATTGGTGTCTAGCTGTAGGCTAGTTTCTAGTGATATTGGTGTCTAGCTTGTAGGCTAGTTGTCTAGTGATATTGGTGTCTAGTGATATTGGTGTCAGCTGTAGGCTAGTTGTCTAGTGATATTGGTGTCTAGCTGTAGGCTAGTTGTCTAGTGATATTGGTGTAGCTGTAGGCTAGTTGTCTGTGATATTGGTGTAGCTGTAGGCTAGTTGTCTAGTGATATTGGTGTAGCTTGTAGGCTAGTTTGGTCTAGTGATATTGGTGTCTAGCTGTAGACTATTGTCTAGTGATATTGGTTGTAGCTGTAGGCTAGTTGTCTAGTGAATTGGTTGTCTAGCTGTAGGCTAGTTGTCTAGTGTATTGTGTCTATGATATTGGTGTCTAGCTGAAGGCTAGTTGTCTAGTGATATTGGTGTCTATGATATTGTATAGCTGTAGGCTATTGTCTAGTGATATTGGGTGTCTAGCTGTAGGCTAGTTGTCTAGTGATATTGGTGTCTAGTGATATTGGTAACTGCTGTAGGCTAGTTGTCTAGTGATATTGGTGTCTAGTGTATATTGGTGTCTAGCTGAAGGGCTAGTTGTCTAGTGATATTGGTGTAGCTGTTGGCTAGTTCTAGTGATATTGGTGTCTAGCTGTAGGCTAGTTGTCTAGTGATATTGGTGTCTAGCTGTAGGCTAGTTGTCTAGTGATATTTGTGTCTAGCTGTAGGCTAGTTGTCTAGTGATATTGGTGTCTAGTGATATTTGGTGTAGCTGTAGGCTAGTTGTCTAGTGATATTGGTGTCCTAGCTGTAGGCTAGTTGTCTATGATATTGGTGTAGCTGGTAGGCTAGTTGTCTAGTGATATTGGTGTAGCTGTAGGCTAGTTTGTTCTAGTGATATTGGTGTAGCTGTAGGCTAGTTGTCTAGTGATATTGGTGTCTAGCTGTAGACTAGTTGTTCTAGTGATATTGGTGTCTAGCTCTGTAGGCTAGTTGTCTAGTGATATTGGTTTCTAGCTGTAGGCTAGTTTGTCTAGTGATATGGTGTCTAGCTGTAGGCTAGTTGTCTAGTGATATTGTTGACCATCATCAGCTGATCAGGAAATAAAACAAATACTGATAGAAAATTTAAAAAAGTTAAATAAGTGAATTACTTCTTGTGGCCACGGATTTCACAGAGAACACCAATACCCACGATGCACCTGTAAAAACAATGAGCGCTCTAAACAGCTGACTGACAAAAGCAGACAGTGATGCATCAATGTATAAATCTAATGCATTGGAATAAAGATTTTTTATTTTATTTTTTATCAAGGACGCATGGCAAACAAATAGAGAAAATGAGGAAGTACACAGGGATATCTATGCTTTTATAGGAGCTCAGCTGAGGCCGAAATTCAGCACTACTGAGTGCAGTACCGTTCGTCAACAAGAAGATGGTTTGTGCAGCCACATAGAAATAAATGGTTTAAACCAAGACACAGAGGTGTTACTTTCAATTGGAAGCTTGTATTTTCATATTTACCACTGTAAAACATATTTACCACCGTAAAACATATTTACCACTGTAAAACATATTTACCACTGTCATATTTACCACTGTAAAACATATTTACCACTGTCATATTTACCACTGTAAAACATATTTACCACTGTCATATTTACCACTGTAAAACTTATTTACCACTGTAAAACATATTTACCACTGTTATATTTACCACCGTAAAACATATTTACCACTGCATTTTAAACAATAGGAGAATGGTTAAATGTCATTATTTAGGGACCATCCCCAAAGTTAGACTTTTGTTGGATTCAGGGGAGTCCCCCCTGGCTGCCCCGTCATTTGCACCCTGCTCTAACAGCTTCCCACACCAGGATTGTGCAACATTTSCCCATTTATTCTTTTTTTAATTCTTCAAGCTCCGTCAAGTTGGTTGTTGATCATTGCTACACAACCATTTACAAAGTCTTGCCATAGTTTTCAAGTTGATTTAAGTCAAAACTGTAACTCTGGCCACTCGGRAACATTCACAGTCTTCAGTGTAGATTTGGCCTTGTGTTGTAGGTTGTTGTCCTGCTGAACGGTGGAAACCGAAGCAGGTTTTCCTCTACGATGTTGTGTTTTTGCTCTATTCCATTTACTTTTGATAAGTATATTTAAAAACAAATACTTTAAGACTTCTGCTCGAGTAGTATTTTACTAGGTGTCTTTCCATTTTTCTGGGGGGGGGGGGGTGTATTGATACACCATCCAAAGTGTAATAAATACCTTAACCATGCTCAAAGCCAAAGGGTCTGTGTTTTTAATATATTTTTACCCATCTGACAATAGGTGCCCTTCTTTGCGAGGCAGTGGAAAACCTCCCTGGTCTTTGTGGTTGAATCTGTGTTTGAAATTCACTGCTCAAACTGAGGGACTTTACAGATAATTGTATGTGTGGGGTACAGAGATGAGGTTGTCATTCAAAAAAATCATGTTAAACAGTATTATTGCACACAGAGTCCATGCAACTTATTATGTGGCTTGGTAAGCTCATTTTTACTCCTGCACTTGTTTAGGCTTACCATAAAAAGAGGCTGAATACTTATTGACTAAAGAAATTTCAGATTTTCATTTTTTATTTTTTTGTAAACATTTCAAAAAACATAAATCTACTTTGACATTATGGCGTATTGTATGTAGGCCAGTGACACAAACATCTGCATTTAATCCATTTTAAATTCAGCCTGTAACACAACACGAGGTGGACAACGTCTAGGGTGTGAATACTTTCTGAAGGCTCTGTGAGTGTCAATTAAAACTTGTCCTTTCGCTCTTTTCTGTCCAGGAAGCAGAACATGACTATACAACAGTCAAACGCCTAACATTAAACTTTGTGTTTACAGTCACATTGATTTGTTCATTTTGCCTGTCATTGATTTCCCAAGGCAATAGTCTGTGAAAACATAAGTTTAGTTGCAACCCAAAGTAAGGACTTTATGTCACAACGTCCCATTGAAACGATTCTCTCTCTCTCTCTCTCTCTCTCTCTCTCTCTCCAAAGCACAATTCATTATTAGTGAGTTTATAAAGCACTAAAACATGAAGTCATTGTTACGTATTTCAGATTCATACCATATCATTTTAAAAATAAAAAGTAGACTAGTCCAGCACACATTCTTCAGTGCCACCAAATACTGACTACAGCCACACTCCCCGTCCCTAGCTAGCTGTCAGACAGACTAGTAGTTTCAGAGAGTCACACCCCGTCCCCTAGCTAGCTGTCAGACAGACTAGTAGTTTCAGAGGTCACACCCGTCCCTAGCTAGCTGTCAGACAGACGTAGTCAGAGTCCACGTCCCTAGAGCTAGTGGTTCCAGACAACAGACAGTAGTTTTCAGAGGAGTCACACCCCGTCCCTAGCTAGCTGTCATACAAACTAGTAGTTTCAGAGTCACACCCCGTCCCTAGCTAGCTGTCAGACAGACTAGTAGTTTCAGAGAGCACACCCCGTCCCTAGCTAAGCTGTCAGACAGACTAGTAGTTTCAGAGAGTCACACCGTCCCTAGCTAGCTGTCAGACAGACTAGTAGTTTCAGAGAGTCACATCCCGTCCCTAGCTAGCTGTCAGACAGACTAGTAGTTTCAGAGTCACACCCGTCCCTAGCTAGCTGTCAGACAGACTAGTGGTTTCAGAGAGTCACATCCGTCCCTAGCTAGCTGTCAGACAGACTAGTAGTTTCAGAGATCACACCCCGTCCCTAGCTAGCTGTCAGACAGACTAGTAGTTTCAGAGTCACACCCCGTCCCTAGCTAGCTGTCAGACAGACAGACTAGTAGTTTCAGAGAGTCACACCCGTCCCTAGCTAGCTGTCAGACAGACTAGTAGTTTAGAGAGCCACACCCGTCCCTAGCTAGCTGTGAGACAGACTAGTAGTTTCAGAGAGTCACATCCGCGTCCCTAGCTAGCTGTCAGACAGACAGACTAGTAGTTTCAGAGTCACACCCCGTCCTAGCTAGCTGTCAGACAGACTAGTAGTTTCAGAGAGTAACACCCCGCCCTAGCTAGCTTCAGACAGACTAGTAGTTTCAGAGTCACACCCCGTCCCTAGCTAGCTGTCAGACAGACTAGTAGTTTCAGAGAGTCACACCCCGTCCCTAGCTAGCTGTCAGACAGACTAGTAGTTTCAGAGAGTCACACCCCGTCCCTAGCTAGCTGTCAGACAGACTAGTAGTTTCAGAGTCACACCCCGTCCCTAGCTAGCTGTCAGACAGACTAGTAGTTTCAGAGTCCACACCCGTCCCTGCTAGCTGTCAGACAGACTAGTAGTTTCAGAGAGTCACACCCCGTCCCTAGCTAGCTGTCAGACAGACTAGTAGTTTCAGAGTCACACCCCGTCCCTAGCTAGCTGTCAGACAGACTAGTAGTTTCAGAGTCACACCCCGTCCCTAGCTAGCTAGTCAGACAGACTAGTAGTTTCAGAGAGTCACACCCCGTCCCTAGCTAGCTGTCAGACAGACTAGTAGTTTCAGAGAGTCACACCCCGTCCCTAAGCTAGCTGTCAGACAGACTAGTAGTTTCAGAGAGCCACATCCCGTCCCTAGCTAGCTGTCAGCAAGACTAGTAGTTTCAGAGAGTCACACCCCGTCCCTAGCTAGCTGTCAGACAGACTAGTAGTTTCAGAGAGTCACACCCCGTCCTAGCTAGCTGTCAGACAGACTAGTCAGTTTAGAGAGTCACACCCCGTCCCTAGCTAGCTGTCAGACAGACTAGTAGTTTCAGAGAGTCACACCCCGTCCCTAGCTAGCTGTCAGACAGACTAGTAGTTTCAGAGAGCCACACCCCGTCCCTAGCTAGCTGTCAGACAGACTAGTAGTTTCAGAGAGTCCCCCCGTCCCTAGCTAGCTGTCAGACAGACTAGTAGTTTCAGAGAGTCACACCCCGTCCCTAGCTAGCTGTCAGACAGACTAGTAGTTCAGAGAGTCACATCCCGTCCCTAGCTAGCTGTCAGACAGACAGACTAGTAGTTTCAGAGGTCACACCCGTCCCTAGCTAGCTGTCAGAACAGACTAGTAGTTTCAGAGAGTCACACCCCGTCCCTAGCTAGCTGTCAGACAGACTAGTAGTTTCAGAGTCACACCCCGTCCCTAGCTAGCTGTCAGACAGACTAGTAGTTTTCAGAGAGTCACACCCCGTCCCTAGCTAGCTGTCAGACAGACTAGTAGTTTTCAGAGTCACACCCGCCCTAGCTAGCTGTCAGACAGACAGACTAGTGGTTTCAGAGAGCCACACCCGTCCTAGCTAGCTTGTCAGACAGACAGACTAGTAGTTTCAGAGAGTCACACCCCGTCCCTAGCTAGCTGTCAGACAGACTAGTAGTTTCAAAGAGCCACACCCCGTCCCTAGCTAGCTGTCAGACAGACTAGTCAGTTGAGAGTCACATCCCGTCCGCTAGCTAGCTGTCAGACAGACAGACTAGTAGTTTCAGAGAGTCACACCCCGTCCCTAGCTAGCTGTCAGACAGACTAGTAGTTTCAGAGAGTCACACCCCGTCCCTAGCTAGCTGTCAGACAGACTAGTAGTTTCAGAGAGTCACACCCCGTCCCTAGCTAGCTGTCAGACAGACTAGTAGTTTCAGAGAGTCACACCCCGTCCCTAGCTAGCTGTCAGACAGACTAGTAGTTTCAGAGAGTCACATCCGTCCCTAGCTAGCTGTCAGACAGACTAGTAGTTTCAGAGTCACACCCCGTCCCTAGCTAGCTGTCAGACAGACTAGTGGTTTCAGAGAGTCACACCCCGTCCCTAGCTAGCTGTCAGACAGACTAGTAGTTTCAGAGTCACACCCCGTCCCTAGCTAGCTGTCAGACAGACTAGTAGTTTCAGAGAGTCACACCCGTCCCTAGCTAGCTGTCAGACAGACTAGTAGTTTCAGAGAGTCACACCCCGTCCCTAGCTAGCTGTCAGACAGACTAGTAGTTTCAGAGTCACACCCCGTCCCTAGCTAGCTGTCAGACAGACTAGTAGTTTCAGAGTCACACCCCGTCCCTAGCAGCTGTCAGACAGACTAGTAGTTTCAGAGAGTCACACCCCGTCCCTAGCTAGCTGTCAGACAGACTAGTAGTTTCAGAGTCACACCCCGTCCCTAGCTAGCTGTAGACAGACTAGTCAGTTAGAGAGCCACACCCGTCCCTAGCTAGCTGTCAGACAGACTAGTAGTTTCAGAGTCACACCCCGTCCTAGCTAGCTGTCAGACAGACTAGTAGTTTCAGAGTCACACCCCGTCCCTAGCTAGCTGTCAGACAGACTAGTAGTTTCAGAGTCACACCCCGTCCCTAGCTAGCTGTCAGACAGACTAGTAGTTTCAGAGTCACACCCCGTCCCTAGCTAGCTGTCAGACAGACTAGTAGTTCTAGAGAGCCAACCCCGTCCCTAGCTAGCTGTCAGACAGACTAATAGTTTCAGAGAGCCCACCCCGTCCCTAGCTAGCTGTCAGACAGACTAGTAGTTTCAGAGTCACACCCGGTCCCTAGCTAGCTGTCAGACAGACTAGTAGTTTCAGAGTCACACCCCGTCCCTAGCTAGCTGTCAGACAGACTAGTAGTTTCAGAGCCACACCCGTCCCTAGCTATCTGTCAGACAGACTAGTAGTTTCAGAGAGCCACACCCCGTCCCTAGCTAGCTGTCAGACAACTATAGTTTCAGAGTCACACCCCGTCCCTAGCTAGCTGTCAGACAGACTAGTGGTTTCAGAGTCACACCCCGTCCCTAGCTAGCTGTCAGACAGACTAGTAGTTTCAGAGAGCCACACCCCGTCCCTAGCTAGCTGTCAGACAGACTAGTGTTCAGAGAGCCACCCCGTCCCTAGCTAGCTGTCAGACAGACTAGTAGTTTCAGAGTCACACCCCGTCCCTAGCTAGCTGTCAGACAGACTAGTAGTTTCAGAGAGCCACACCCCGTCCCTAGCTAGCTGTCAGACAGACTAGTAGTTTCAGAGAGTCACACCCCGTCCCTAGCTAGCTGTCAGACAGACTAGTAGTTTCAGAGAGTCACATCCCGTCCCTAGCTAGCTGTCAGACAGACTAGTGGTTTCAGAGAGCACACCCTGTCCCTGCTAGCTGTCAGACAGACTAGTAGTTTCAGAGAGGTCACACCCCGTCCCTAGCTAGCTGTCAGACAGACTAGTAGTTTCAGAGAGCCACACCCCGTCCCTAGCTAGCTGTCAGACAGACTAGTAGTTTCAGAGAGCCACCCCGTCCCTAGCTAGCTGTCAGACAGACTAGTAGTTTCAGAGAGTCACATCCCGTCCCTAGCTAGCTGTCAGACAGACTAGTAGTTTCAGAGAGATCACACCCCGTCCCTAGCTAGCTGTCAGACAGACTAGTAGTTTCAGAGAGCACACCCCGTCCCTAGCTAGCTGTCAGACCAGACTAGTAGTTTCAGAGAGCCACACCCCGTCCCTAGCTAGCTGTCAGACAGACTAGTCAGTTAGAGAGTCACATCCCGTCCCTAGCTAGCTGTCAGACAGACTAGTAGTTTCAGAGAGCCACACCCCGTCCCTAGCTAGCTGTCAGACAGAACTAGTAGTTTCAGAGAGTCACACCCCGTCCCTAGCTAGCTGTCAGACAGACAGTAGTAGTTCAGAGAGTCACACCCCGTCCCTAGCTAGCTGTCAGACAGACTAGTAGTTTCAGAGAGTCACACCCCGTCCCTAGCTAGCTGTCAGACAGACTAGTAGTTTCAGAGACACACCCCGTCCCTAGCTAGCTGTCAGACAGACTAGTAGTTTAGAGTCACACCCCGTCCCTAGCTAGCTGTCAGACAGCGACTAGTGGTTTCAGAGTCACACCCCGTCCCTAGCTAGCTGTCAGACAGACTAGTAGTTTCAGAGAGCCACACCCGTCCTAGCTAGCTGTCAGACAGACTAGTAGTTTCAGAGAG
>NW_019943694.1:35066-43957 GCF_002910315.2 Salvelinus sp. IW2-2015 | reverse complement strand
TAAAAGTAGACTAGTCAGCACACTTCTTCAGTGCAACCAAATGCTGACTACAGCCCACCCCGTCCCTAGCTAGCTGTCAGACAGACTAGTAGTTTCAGAGAGCACACCCCGTCCCTAGCTAGCTGTCAGACAGACTAGTAGTTTCAGAGAGTACACCCCGTCCCTAGCTAGCTGTCAGACGACTAGTAGTTAGAGAGTCACACCCCGTCCCTAGCTAGCTGTCAGACAGACTAGTGTTTCAGAGAGTCCACACCCCGTCCCTAGCTAGCTGTCAGACAGACTAGTAGTTTCAGAGAGCCACACCCCGTCCCTAGCTAGCTGTCAGACAGACTAGTAGTTTCAGAGAGCCACACCCGTCCCTAGCTAGCTGTCAGACAGACTAGTAGTTTCAGAGAGTCACACCCCGTCCCTAGCTAGCTGTCAGACAGACTAGTAGTTTCAGAGACCACCCCGTCCCTAGCTAGCTGTCAGACAGACTAGTGAGTTCAGAGAGCCACACCCCGTCCCTAGCTAGCTGTCAGACAGACTAGTAGTTTCAGAGTCACACCCCGTCCCTAGCTAAGCTGTCAGACAGACTAGTAGTTTCAGAGAGCACACCCCGTCCCTAGCTAGCTGTCAGACAGACTAGTAGTTTCAGAGAGTCACACCCCGTCCCTATGCTAGCTGTCAGACAGACAGACTCAAGAGTAGTTAGAGTCACACCCCGTCCCTAGTAGCTGTCAGACAGACTAGTCAGTTAGAGAGTTATATAATCACCTGTTTGCTACCGGCAGCCTGCAGCTTCTTGTTCTTCTCTTCCTCTTTCTTATCAGAGTCCCCTGGACTGTAGAGGGGCAACACTGATGCATAGCCATGCTCTGCCTCTGAAGAGAGAGGAGAAGAGGAGAGAGGAGAGAGAGAGAGAGAGAGAGAGAGAAGAGAGAGAAGAGAGAGAGAGAGAGAGAGAGAGAGAGAGAGAGAGAGACCGAGAGAGAGAGAGAGAGAGACGAGAGAGAGAGAGAGAGGAGGAGAAGAGAGAGGAGACTATGTCCACAGGACAGTCCATAATGAGTTGGAGAAGCACAGGTAAAGAACCATTCTATCAGTCATGTGACATTCTACCTTTGGCAACCACTGTGTAGATTTCCATTAGTACATTTTCTAATTATAATAGTAACAACACAGGCATAAAACATGAAAGATACCTGTTAAAAGAGCCACTGAACACACAGATTGACAAGCGTGTTTTTCTGTTGTTCATTWGAAGAAGAAAAAYKTCAGYGCTTGGAGGTGTGTTTCCTGTCAGATTCTGCGTTTGGTTAATGATGTTCCAGTCGAACTGAATAGAGGTTCACCCCATGTTAGTGGGCAAATGGACATCGTCAAATCAAAACCCAACCTTCACTTCCTTGTTGTGACGCACAGATGTTCCAAACTTAGTTTTAGATGACTGACTTTTTAAAATGTATTTAGTTCTTATTTTTATTTAAAAAATTACAATTTCGTGGTATCTAGTTGGTAGTTACAGTCTTGTCCCATCGCTGCAACTCCCGTACGGACTCGGGAGAGGCAAAGGTCGAGAGCCGTGCGTCCTCCGAAACACAACCCTGCCAAGCCGCACTGCTTCTTGACACAATGGCCACTTAACCCAGAAGCCAGCCGCACCAATGTGTCGGAGGAAACACCGTACACCTGGCGACCGTGTCAGCGTGCACTGTGCCTGGCCTGCCACAGGAGTCGCTAGTGCGCGATGGGACAGGAACATCCCTGCTGGCCAAACCCTCCCCTAACCCGGACGACGCTGGGCCAATTGTGCGCCGTCCCATGGATCTCCCGGTCAYGGCCGGCTGCGACAGAGTCTGGACTCGAACCAGGATCTCTAGTGGCACAGCTAGCACTGCGCCACTCGAGAGGCAGATAATGACTTTATGACCAAAATTATCCTATTTACACTTTGTAGTCAATTTTGACACAATAATAACTGTCTGTGACTCATATCGATGCCACACGCCGTTTCAAAGGGATTCGTTGCTTTTTAAAGACAGCCACTCCTTAACATCTTATTTCATTTCATCTTTAACTTTTCCCAGTTGTTTGTTGTATGTAGTCCACCTTGTCTGTTTCCTGTACGGTATGTTGTTGATGTGTTCCAGCTGTGCGCTGTTCCTGGTTAAGTAATGTTGTTGAGGTTGTTCTCAGATGTCCTGTTCCTGTACGGTAATGTTGAGGTTGTTCCTGTCCTGTTCCTGTACGAGTATAGTTGTTGAGGTTGTTCTATCTGTCCTGTTCTGTACGGTATGTTGTTAAGTGTTGGTCGTTCGTACACGAGTTGAGGCTGTTCCAGCTGTCCTGTTCCTGTACAGTAATGTTGTTGACCGGTTGTTGCCAGCTGTCTGTCTGTACAGTAATGTGTTGAGGTTGTTATTCCAGCTGTCCTGTTTCTGTACAGTAATGTTGTTGAGGTTGTATCTAGCTTCCTGTTCATGTACAGTAAATGTTGTTGAGGTTGTCTTACGCTGTCCCCTGCTTCTCTGTACTAATGTTGTTGAGGTCACGCTTCCAGCTGTTGTGTTCCTGTACGGTAATGTTGTTGAGCGTTGTTCTCATGCTGTCCTGTTCTGTACAGTAATGTTGTTGAGGGTTGTTCCTAGTGTCTGTTCTGTAGAAGTAATGTTGTTGAGTGGTTTCCAGTGTCTAGTATCAGCTCCGTACAGCTAATGTTGTTGAGCGTTTGTTTAGCTTGTCTGTTCCTGTACAGTAAGTTTGTCATCAGCAGGTTAGATCTCCATGCTCGTCCTGTCTCTGTACAAGTACATTGTATGTTGAGGTTGTTTTCTTTCCAGTCCAGTAATTATGATATAGATTCAGCTCTGTTCACAGTACACTGTTGTTGGTTGTCTCTAGTGTCTGTTCTGTACGGTAATGTGGTATGAGGTTGTTCCAGGTCTGTTCCTGTATCCAATGTGGAGTTCAGTGTGTTGAAGTCATGTTGTTGAGGTCGTTTACTGCTGTCTGACAGTAATTTTTAGTTCTAGCCCAGTTCTAGTATGTTGGTGTTCCGTGTCTGTCTGTACGGTAATGTTGTGAGGTGTTCTAGCTGTCCTGTTCCTGTACAGTAGTGATGATGTTGTCAGTGTGTTTGTGCTCAATGTGAGGTTCATGTCTGTTCTGTACAGTAATGTTTGTTTGAGGTTCTTCAGCTGTCTGTTCCTGTACAGAGTTCGGTTCCACTGTCTCTAATCTCGTTGTTGAGCGTCTGTTCCGCTTCCTTACATGTTCCAGCGTCTGTTCCTGTACAGTAATGTAGATTGAGGTGTTGTTCCAGCTGTCCCATGTTCCTGTAACGGTAAATCTTACACCCCACCAAGTTGACGGCCTACTGTTCATAGATTTCCACATGTTTGTACGAGTATGTTGTTGAACAGTATGATTTCAGCTGTCTGTTCCTGTACAGTAATAGCTTGATTAGAGGTTTGTTCCAGTCCAATACGTCGCTGTTACCTGTACAGGTAATCGCCTTGTTGAGGTTGTTCCTAGCTGTCTGTTCCGATTAGTAATCGCTTACAGAGGTTGATTCCAGCTGATGCCTGTTCTGTACTGGGTATGTTGTTGAGTTTGTTCAGCTTCCTGTTCCTGTACGCTAATGCTTGCGAGGTACTGTTCAGCTGTCACCTGTTCCTAGTACGCAGTATGTTTTTGAGGCTCTGTCCAGCTGTCCTGATTACCTGTCAAGACACGTTGGAAGGATTGTTTCTAGCTGTCATGTTCCTGTACGATAATGTTTGTTGAGAGACTTAGATCTCAGCATGGTCCTGTATTCATCGTAACGTAATGTTTGAGGTTTGTTCTCAGTGTCCTGTTCCTGTACAGTAATGTGTTGAGGTTGTTCACTGTCCTTGTTCCTGTACAGGTAATGTTGAGGTTGTTCCAGCTGTCCTTGTTCCTGTACGTAATGTTGAGGTTGTTCAGCTGTCCTGTTCCGTACAGTAATGTTGTTGAGGTTTGTTCAGCTGTCCTGTTCTGTACAGTAATGTTTTGAGGTTGTTCCAGCTGTCCTGTTCCTGTACAGTAATGTTGTTAGGTTGTTCCACGCTGTCCTGTTCCTGTACGGTAATGCATTGTTGAGGTTGTTCCAGCTGTCTCGTTCCTGTACCATATGTTGTTGAGGACTTCCGCTACTCCACAGCTGTCCTGTTCCTTACATAATTTGTTGAGTTGTTCAGCTGCTCTCTCTCTGTACGTAATGTTGTGAGTTGTCTAGTGTCCTGTTCCTGTACGGTATGTTGAGGTATGTTCCACTGTCCTGTTCCTGTACGTAATGGTTGAGGTTGTTCCACTGTCCTTGTCCTGTAGCATACATTATTAGGGTTCGTTCCAGTAATTCCTGTCCTGTACAGTAATGTTGACGGTTGTCCACTGTCCTGTTCCTGTACGGTAATGTTGGAGGTTGTTCAGCTGTCCTGTTCCTGTACGGTAATGTGAGAGTTGTTCCAGCTTCTGTTCCTGTACGTAAGTTTTCTTATTTGGAATGTTTTCCTCCTTTGTTCCCATTGTCTTACTCAGGTGGCGTCACTCCAACGCGACGCTCGTCCCTTTAAATCCGACGGTGGAATCGCCGCACTATCTGACGTAAGACGCCGTGTGTCCGTCCAGAGGTTGCGTGTGTATACAGCGGTAGGTAGGTCATGCCCGGCCCAGGCGGGCTGCTGGATAACAGTGATCTGTGCCTGTGTGAGGACGGTCCCCAGTCCATCAGAGTCCAGACAGTCAAACCATATACTCTCCACGTCAACCTCCACGTCTTCTGCAAAACAACAAACAAAAAAACAACACATCTCAGGTTATCAAAAGACATCTATAATCTGTCAAATATGACTGGGGGGGGGCGGGGGGGGAATAAATCTGTTCAATCGCAGACTCAAATTTCTCCTAAAATCTTCTGGTTAAAATCAATGTGTGTTTTAGTTGTACTTAAGACACCGTATTTCTCTGATATGAACATTAAGCGGAAAACTTAAACATGAACACCTCCGACACTTCGTCGACAAAACCTGAATGTAACCTACTTCCCTAACATTTGAAAATGGAGATGAACACCGAAAGAAACACTGAACACGGAGAAGAGCCGGGACCGGACCATCTTCATCTCCCTGAGAAGAGAAACTGAACACAGAGAAGAGCTGAGACATCTCATCTCCCTGAGAAGAAACACTGAACACTGAGAAGAGCTGGACCATCTCATCTCCTGAGAAGAGAACACTGAACAGAGAAGACTACATCTCATCTCCCTGAGAAGAGAAACTGAACACAGAGAAGAGCTGAGACCATCTCATCTCCCTGAGAAAGAACACTGAACATGAGAAGAGCTGGGACCATCTCATCTCCCTGAGAAAGAACACTGAACACTGAAAACTGGACCATCTCATCTCCCTGGAGAAGAGAACACTACATGAATTGGTTACTAACATGAGTAAGAGAGCTGTGATTGGTTACTACAAAATGGGTAAGAGAGCTGTGATTGGTTACTAAACTGGTAAAGAGCTGTATTGGTTACTAACATGGTAAGAGAGCTGTGATTGGTTACTAACATGGGTAAGAGAGCTGTGATTGGTTACTAAACATGGGTAAGAGAGCTGTGATTGGAGGAGAGAGCTGTGACGACTGAGAGACTCACCTCTGTCAGAGTCAGATCTCTCCGAAGAGGACATGGCTGCTGATCCCAGGCTGTCGTTCCTCATCTCTCTGAGACCACTCCTGTTCCTCCCAGGCCGACCAGTCAGACCCCCAGACCAGTCAGACCCCCAGGCCCAGACAGTCAGACCCCCCAGACCAGTCAGACCCCCCAGGCCCAGACCAGTCAGACCCCCCAGGCCCAGACCATCAGACCCCCAGACAGTCAGCCCCCAGGGCCTGTAGCTGCTCCAGCCTCACCCTCAGCTCACTCTGCTCCCAACGCAGACGACCCTTTAAACTGCTCCGCACGTTCATCCTGTCTGCAGCTTTGATGGGGGAAGGAGAGAGGAGAGATAGAGATGAGAGAGAGAGATGAGAGAGGAGAGAGAGAAGAGAGAGAGGAGAGAGAGAGAGAGGAGAAGAGAGAGAGAGAGGAGAGGAGAGAGAGAGAGAGGGGAGAGAGAGAGAGAGGAGAGAGGTGAGAGAGGAGAGAGAGAGAGACAGAGAGAGAGAGAGAGAGAGGGGAGGAGAGAGAGAGAGGAGAGAGGTGAGAAGAGGAGAGAGAGGAGAGAGAGACAGAGAGAGAGAGATTGTTTATTTCACTTTTGTTATTATCTACCTCACTTGCTTTGGCAATGTTAACAATGTTTCCCATGCCAATAAAGCCCTTGAATTGAAATTGAATTGAGAGAGAGATGAGAGAGGAGAGAGAGAGAGATATGAGAGAGAGAGAGAGACAGAGAAGAAGAGAGAGAGAGAGAGAGAATGCTAGCGATAGCCATAGACTTCCAGTCATTGCGCTAACGCTAGTTAGCATTGGCCCTGTGAAACTACCTCCAACTTCCTTCATACTGGACAGAGATGTGAAATGGTGTCCATGAGATCATCCATGACTCTGGGAAGTGATAAAGGGCCTCATCGTCAGAATCCCTAAGTATCCCTTTAAGGGTAGTGGTTAGGGTTCAGGGTGGTGTAGGGTTCAGGGTGGTGGTAGGGTTTAGGGTGGTGTTTGGGTGGTGGGTAGGGTTTAGGGTGGTGGGTAGGGTTTAGGGTAGGGTTCAGGGTGGTGGGTAGGGTTTAGGGTGGTGGGTAGGGTTAGGGTGGTGGTAGGGTTCAGGGTGGTGGTAGGGTTTAGGGTGGTGGGTAGGGTCAGGGTGGTGGGTGGGTCAGGGTGGTGGGTAGGGTTTAGGTGGTGGGGTAGGTTAGGGTGGTGGTAGGGTTCAGGTGGTGGGTAGGGTTTAGGGTTGGGTGGGTAGGGTTTAGGGTGGTGGGTAGGGTTCAGGGTGGTGGTAGGGTTCAGGGTGGTGGGTAGGGTTAGGGTGGTGGGTAGGGTTCAGGGTGTGGGTAGGGTTTAGGGTGGTGGGTAGGGTTTAGGGTGGTGGGTTAGGTTCAGGTGGGTGGGTAGGGTTTAGGGTGGTGGTTAGGGTTAGGGTGGGTTGGGTGGTGGGTAGGTTTCAGGGTGGTGGTTAGGGTTCAGGGTGGTGGGTAGGGTGGTGGTGGGTAGGGTTCAGGGTGGTGGGTAGGGTTTAGGGTGGTGTTAGGTTCAGGGTGTGGTTAGGGTTCAGGGTGGTGGGTAGGTTTAGGGTGGGTTTAGGGTAGTGTTGGGTTAGGGTAGTGGGTAGGGTTAGGGTAGTGTTTAGGGTAGTGGGTAGGATTTAGGGAGTGGTAGTGTTAGGGTTCAGGGTGGGTGGGTAGGTGTTAAGGGTAGTGGTTAGGGTTAGGGTAGGTTTAGGGTAATGGTTAGGGTTTAGGGTAGTGTTATTAGGGTTAGGGTAGGGTTTAGGGTATGTGTTTAGGGTTAGGGTAGGGGGTAGGTTTAGGGTTTGTAGGTTAGGGTTAGGGTAGTGTTAGGGTTAGGGTAGGGTTTAGGGTAGTGGTAGGGTTTAGGGTATGGTTAGGGTAGTGGGGTAGGGTTTAGGGTAAGGTGGGTTTAGGGTAGTGGGTTAGTGTTAGGGTTAGGGTAGGGTTTAGGGTAGTGGTTTAGGGTCAGGGTGTGGGTAGGGTTAAGGGTAGTGTTAGGGTTAGGGTAGGGGGTAGGTTAGGGTATGGGTTAGGGTTAGGGTAGTGTTTAGGTTAGGGTAGGGTTTAGGGTAGTGGGTAGGGTTTAGGGTAATGGTTAGGGTTTAGGGTAGTGGTAAGGGTTTAGGGTAATGGTTTGGGTAGTGGGTAGTGTTTAGGGGTTAGGGTAGGGTTTAGGGTAGTGGGTAGGGTTTAGGGTAATGGTTAGGGTTTTAGGGTAGGGTTTAGGTAGTGGTAGGGTTTAGGGTAGTGTTTAGGGTTAGGGTAGGGTAGGGTTTAGGGTAGTGTTTAGGGTAGGGTTTAGGGTAGTGAGTAGGTTTAGGTATGGTTAGGGTTTAGGGTAGTGGTTAGGGTAGTGGGTAGGGTAGTGGTAGGGTTTAGGGTAGTGGTAGGGTTTAGGGGAGTGGTTAGGGTTTAGGGTAGTGGGGGTAGGGTTTAGGGTAGTGGGTAGGGTTTAGGGTAGTGTTTAGGGTAGGGGTTAGGGTAGTGGGTAGGGTTTAGGTTTAGCTGTGTGTTCATCTCACCTTGATGTGTGTCTCAGCCCGTCTCAGCAGGTTCAGGGTGGTGTTTCTCATGGAGTCAGACAACTGAGGAACCTGCTGCTTCAATGTTCCAGGTGGTGCCTCAACTGAGCACGTCTGTTACAACAACACAATGAAACAATGCCTCAACTGAGCACGTCTGTTACAACAACACAATGGAACAATGTCTCAACTGAGCACGTCTGTTACAACAACACAATGAACAAATGTCTCAATGAGCACGTCTGTTACAACAACACATGAAACAATGTCTCAACTGAGCACGTCTGTTACAAACAACACAATGGAACAATGTCTCAACTGAGCACGTCTGTTACAACAACACAATGAAACAATGTCTCAACTGAGCACGTCTGTTACAACAACACAATGAAACAATGTCTCAACTGAGCCGTCTGTTACAACAACACAATGAAACAATGTTCTCAACTGAGCACGTCTGTTACAACAACACATGGAACAATGTCTCAACTGAGCACGTCTGTGACAACAACACAATGAAACAATGTCTCAACTGAGCACGTCTGTTACAGTTATATAACTATTCATGAACTAGACCCTGCCATAGACTAGGCCCTGTCCAGGGGTGTACTGTACTTAAGCTGCATCCACTCTCCTGAAACAGTAGATAGACTCCTGCCTATGGGCCGTTCTGGATCTCCTCAACAACAACAACGG
>NW_019943694.1:30358-35041 GCF_002910315.2 Salvelinus sp. IW2-2015 | reverse complement strand
AGATTCGAGAGGGAGGAACGAAGAGGAGAGAGACAGAGAAGAGAGAGAGATTGTTTATTTTCACTTTTGATGTATATATCTACCTCACTTGCTTGGCAATGTTAACACATGTTTCCCATGCCAATAAAGCCCTTGAATTGAAATTGAATTGAGAGAGAGATGAGAGAGGAGAGAGAGAGAGATATGAAGAGAGAGAGAGAGACAGAGGAAGAGAAGGAGAGAGAGAGAGAATGCTAGCAGATAGCCATAGACTTCCAGTCATTGCGCTAACGCTAGTTAGCATTGGCCCTGTGAAACTACCTCCAACTTCCTTCATACTGGACAGAGATGAAAATGTGTGTCCATGAGATCATCCATGACTCTGGGGAAGTAGATAAAGGGCCTCATCGTCAGAAATCCCTTAAGTATCCCTTTAAGGGTAGTGGTTAGGGTTCGGGTAGTGGGTGGGTTCGGGGGTGGGTAGGGTTTAGGTTAGTGGTGGTGTTTAGGGTGGTGGGTAGGTTTAGGGTGGTGGGTTTAGGGTTTAGGGGTAGGGTTCAGGGTGGTGTGGTAGGTTTAGGGTGGTGGGGTAGGGTTAGTTAGGGTGGTGTAGGGTTCAGGGTGGTGGGTAGGGTTTAGGTGGTGGGTAGGTTCAGGGTGGTGGGTGTAGGGTTCAGGGTGTGGTGGTTAGGGTTTAGGGTGGTGGGGTAAGGGTTAGGGTGATGTGGGTTTAGGGTTCAGGGTGGTGGGTAGGGTTAGGGTGGGTGGGTATGGTTGTAGGGTGGTGGTGGGTAGGGTTCAGGGGGTGGTGGGTAGGGGGTGGTGGGTAGGGGTTAGGGTGGTGCAGGTAGGGTTAGGGTGGGTGTTGGCGGTGGAGGGTTAGGTGTGCGGGTTGGGGTTAGTTAGGGTTAGGTGTAGGTGGGGGGTAGTGTTTAGGTGGTGGGGTAGGGTTCAGAGGTGGGTAGGGGTAGAGGTTAGGGTGGTGGTTAGGGTTTAGGGTTAGGTTCAGGGTAGTGTTGGTAGGTTCAGGGTGGTGGTGAGTTAGGGTTAGGGTGGTGGGGGAGGGGGGTAGGTCAGGGTGGTGGGTAGGGTTCAGGTAGGGCGGGGTGGTAGGGTTTTAGGGTGTGGTGGTGTGGTGTGTCAGGGTAGGGTTCAGGGTGGTTTAGGGTTCAGGGTGGGGGTAGGTTTAGGGTAGGGTTTAGGTAGTGGTAGGGTTAGGGTAGTGTGTAGGGTAGGGTAGTGTTAGGGTAGTGGGTAGGATTTAGGGGTTAGTGGTTAGGGTTCAGGGTGGTGGTGGGTAGGGTTAGGGTAGTGTAGGGTAGTGAGTTTAGGGGTAATGGGTTAGGGTTTAGGGTGTGTTAGTTAGGGAGTAGGTTTAGGGTAGTGTTTAGGGGTTAGGGTTAGGGGGTAGAGTTTAGGGTATGGTTAGGGTTAGGTAGTGTTTATGGGTAGGGTAGGGTTAGGGTAGTGGGTAGGGTTATAGGTGGTATGGTTAGGGTAGTGGGTAGGGTTTAGGGTAATGGTTAGGGTTTAGGTAGTGGGTAGTGTTTAGGGTTTAGGGTAGGGTTTAGGTAGTGGTTAGGGTAGGGGTGGTGGGTAGGGTTAAGGGTAGTGGTTAGGGTTGGGTAGGGTAGAGTTAGGGTATGTTAGGGTTTAGGTAGTGTTTAGGTTAGGGTAGGGTAGGGTAGTGGGTAGGGTTAGGTAATGGGTTTAGGGTAGTGGTAGGTTTAGGTAATGGTTTCGGTAGTGGGTAGTGTTTAGGGTTAGGGTAGGTTTAGGGTAGTGGGAGGGTTTAGGGTAATGTTTGGGTTAGGGTAGGGTTTAGGGTTAGTGGGTAGGGGTTTAGGGTAGTGTTTAGGGTTAGGGTAGTGGGTAGGGTTTAGGGTAGTGTTTAGGGTTAGGGTTTAGGGTAGTGAGTAGGTTTAGGGTAATGGTTAGGGTTTAGGGTAGTGGGTAGGGGTATTGAGGGTAGGTAGGTGGTAGGTAGTGTTTAGGGTAGGTGGTTAGTTTAGGGTAGTGGTAGGGTAGGGTTAGGGTTGTGGGTAGGGTTTAGGGTAGTGTTAGGGTAGGGTTAGGGTAGTGGTAGGGTTTAGGGTTTAGCTGTGTGTTCATCTCACCTTGATGTGTGTCTCAGCCCGTCTCAGCAGGTTCAGGGTGGTGTTTCTCATGAGTCAGACAACTGAGGAACCTGCTGCTTCAACTGTTCCAGGTGGTGCTCAACTGAGCACGTCTGTTACAACAACACAATGAAACAATGCCTCAACTGAGCACGTCTGTTACAACAACACAATGAACAATGTCTCAACTGAGCACGTCTGTTACAACAACACAATGGAACAAATGTCTCAACTGAGCACGTCTGTTACAACAAACACATGAAACAATGTCTCAACTGAGCACGTCTGTTACAAAACAACACAATGGAACAATGTCTCAACTGAGCACGTCTGTTACAAACAACACAATGAAACAAATGTCTCAACTGAGCACGTCTGTTACAACAACACAATGGAAACAATGTCTCAACTGAGCACGTCTGTTACAACAACACAATGAAACAATGTTCTCAACTGAGCACGTCTGTACAACAACACAATGGAACAATGTCTCAACTGAGCACGTCTGTGACAACAACACAATGAAACAATGTCTCAACTGAGCACGTCTGTTACAGTTATATAACTATTCATGAACTAGACCCTGCCATAGACTAGGCCCTGTCCAGGGTGTACTGTACTTAAGACTGCATCACTCTCAGAACAGTAGATAGACTTCCTGCCTATGGGCCGTTCTGGTTCACCTACAGAAACGGAGATGGATCCGCCTTATGGCCGTTCTGGTTACTCTACAGAAACAGAGATGGACTCCTGCCCTATGGGCCGTTCTGGTTCACTCTACAGAAACAGGAGATGGACTCCTGCCCTATGGGCCGTTCTGGTTCACTCTACAGAAACAGGAGATGGACTCCTGCCCTATGGCCGTTCTGTTCACTCTACAGAAACAGGAGATGTGACTCCTGCCCTGTGGGCCGTTCTGGTTCACTCTACAAGAAACAGGAGATGGACTTCCTGCCTATGGGCCGTTCTGGTTCACTCTACAGAAACAGGAGATGGACTCCTGCCCTATGGGCCGTTCTGTTCACTCTACAGAAAACAGGAGATGGCTCCTGCCCTATGGGCCGTTCTGGTTCACTGTACAGAAAACAGGAGATGGACTCCTGCCCTATGGGCCGTTCTGGTTCACTCTACAGAAACAGGAGATGGACTCCTGCCCTATGGGCCGTCTGGTTCACTGTTCAGGAAAACAGGAGATGGACTCCTGCCCTATGGCCGTTTGGTTCCCTCTACAAAACAGGAGATGGACTCCTGCCCTATGGGCCGTTCTGGTTCACTCTACAGAAACAGGAGATGGACTCCTGCCCTATGGGCCGTTCTTGTTCACTGTACAGAAACAGGAGATGGACTCCTGCCCTTATGGGCCGTTCTGGTTCACTGATACAGAAACAGGAGATGGTCTCTCCTCCCTACTGAACCGTTTCTGCGATTCACTGCTACAGCAACAGGAGATGACTCCTTGCCCTATGGGCCGTTTCTGGCTCAGACAAGGCTACTTTACTTTATTTAATAAACTCAAAGCAGTTGCATGATCACTTTTCAAAAATGTTTTATTTGATCTAACTTCTCATTCAGCTCTGACTTACTGTGAGCTGAATCTGTTTTTAAAATATATATTTTGCTCAAATCTCTGAGCAGGTTTGTATCTTAGTCTGACCTCTTAAACAGCATCCACTCAAGGACAGTCCAACCATCATTTGGTAGRTGCTTMTATTTGTCCTATTTCACACCCGTGTGTATTTTAAGCATGTGTGAATTGGAAATGTGTTTTGTTTCCATGTCCCAACTCTCCCCCTGAGACGCCTTCAGAGTCACAGCCTGGGTTAGCCATTACCATTAGGGTGAAGTGCCTTGCTCAAGGGCAYATCGGCAGATTTTTCTTGACCTTGTCTGCTTGGAGATTCAAACTAGCATCCTTTCGGGTTACTGGCCCGACACGCTAACCGCTAGGCTAGCTGCCGTTGTATGAACGGCGGTAGGAATCACTTTCTTTACCACGGTATCATTGACTTCAAATAGAAACAACAGGGTAGTATTCATTAGAAAACATACCGAAACAAGGAGAGACTACCTGTCCAATAAGAAAAGCTCTGGTTTTGTTTTCCGTTGCAAAACGTTTTGCCACCGTGTGCTCTAATGAATACGACCCGTGTAATGAAGGCGATTGACCGAGCGTCATGGATTGAATAGGAGCTCACTGTCCACAAGCGTCATGAAGACACCAGGTGAAGGGGTGTGTCCCAGATGGCACCCTGTTTCCTATATAGTGCACTACTTGACACAGGGCCCAATAATGTAGTGCACTACTTGACACAGGGCCCAATAATGTAGTGCACTACTTTAGACAGGGCCCAATAATGTAGTGCACTACTTTACACAGGACTCAATGATGTAGTGCACTACTTTAGACAGGACCCAATATTGTAGTGCACTACTTTAGACAGGACCCAATATTGTAGTGCACTACTTTAGACAGGACTCAATGATGTAGTGCACTACTTTAGACAGGCCCAAATAATGTAGTGCATCTACTTAACAGGCCATGGAATGTATCACTACGGTAGAAAGGACCAATAACTGTAGTGCCACT
>NW_019943694.1:18207-30304 GCF_002910315.2 Salvelinus sp. IW2-2015 | reverse complement strand
CCGTTGTTGTTGTTGAGGAGATCCAGAACGGCCCATAGGCAGGAGTCTATCTACTGTTTCGGAGAGTGATTGCAGCTTAAGTACAGTACCACCCCTCTGACAGGGCGCTGAGTCTATGGCGGGTCTAGTTCATGAATAGTTATTATAACTGTAACAGACGTGCTCAAGTTGAAGGACTTGTTTCATTGTGTTGTTGTCAAGACGTTGCTAGTTGACGACAGTGTTCCATGTGTTGTTGTAACAGACGTGCTCAGTTGAGACATTGTTTATGTGTGTTGTTCGTAACAGACGTGTCAGTTTGAGACATTGTTTCATTGTGTTGTTGTAACAGACTGCTCAGTTGAACATTGTTTCATTGTGTTGTTGTAACCAGACGTGCTCAGTTGAGACATTGTTCCATTTGTGTTGTTTGTAATCAGACGTGACTGATCAGTTGAGCGATTGTTTCATGTGTTGTGTAAGCAGGGTGCTCAATTGAGACCATTTGTTCCATTTGTGTTGTTGTAACAGACGTGCTCAGTTGAGAACATTGTTTCCATGTGTTGTTGTACAGACGTGCTCAGTTGAGGCAATGTTTCATTGTGTTGTTGGTCAACAGAGGTGCTCAGTTGAGGCATCCACTGGAACATGTTGAAGCAGGCAGGTTCCTCAGTTGTCTGACTCCATGAGAAACACACCTGAACCTGCTGAGACGGGCTGAGACACACATCAAGCGTGAGTGACACACAGCCAAACCTAAACCCGTACCCACTTACCTAACCCCTACCCTAAACACTACCCTAAACCCTACCACTACCCTAAACCTACCCCACTACGCCTATAACACCTAAACTACCCCTAAAACCCTAGCCACTAGCCGCTAAACTACCCACTACCCATACCCACTAGCCTTAACCACTACGCCTGGAAACGGCTTTCTCAACCAGTTACCGTGAACTCTCACACCCTAACCCTACGGGTGCACCCTAAAAAACTAACTCCAGTAAAACCCTTACCTAATGCAAATGACAGCCTTAACCCTCAAACACTACCCTAAACCTACACACCTAAACCACCTCATAACCTGGGGCCATTACCGTGACACATCGTAACACCCTACCCTAAACCCTACCCTATCACCGTCCTTGAAACCAGCTACCCGATCTACCCAGTATAACAAACATTACACACGTACCCACTCGCCATTACAACTACTCACTACCCTACAACCTAACCATTAACCCTAAACCCTACCACTAGCGCCTAAACATCTCATCCCTAACCTAAAACTACGCTACCTTGCTGAACCCATTACCCTAACTCTACCCTACCCTAACCCTAACCTACCACTTAACCCTCCACATCTGTTACTTCACTAATACCACTGAACGCCAATAAACTACACCTACAACGCGCTAACACTAACACACTACCCTAAACCAACCTACTAAACCCTTACCCATTACTCCTAAACCCTACCATAGAACGCCTACCATACTACCCTACCCTAACCCTAACACTCCCTGTAACCCATAACCATTAAACAACCTAAACTCTACCCCCTACCCTAACCCTAAAACAATACCCTAAACCCTACCCGTAACCCTAAAACACTACCTGCTAACCCTAACCATTACCCTAAACTCTACCCTAACCCTAACCACTACCCTTAACACCTACCCACCCACCCGTGAACCCTAACACTACACTGCCCTAAATCTACCCACTACCCTAAACACTACCCTTAACCTACCCACTACCCTAACCCAAAACACTACCTAAACCCACCCTAAACCTACCCACCACCCTGAACCCTAACCACACCCTGAACCTAACACCACCCTAAACCCTACCCACCACCCTGAACCCTACCACCACCGACCCTACCCACCACCCTGAACACCTAACCACCACCCTGCAAACCTACCCACCACCCGTAACCCTACCCTAAACCCTAACCACCACCCTAAACCCTACCCACCACACCTGAACCTAAGCCCACCCCCTAAAACCCTACCCACCACCCTAAACCTACCCACACCCTGAAAACCCTACCCACCACCTAACCCTACCCACCACCCTGAACCCTACCACCACCCTGAACCCTACCCACCACCCTAAACCCTACCCACCACCCTAAACCTACCCACCACCTGAACCCTACCCCACCACCCTAACCTTACCCACCACCTAAACCTACCCACCACCCTACCGACCCGAACCACCTACCCCTACCCAGCCACCTAAAACCTACCACCACCCTGAACCCTACCACCACCCTAACCCTACCCACCACCCTAAACCTACCACCACCTGAACCCTACCCTACCCTACCCACCACCCCTAACCCTACCCACCACGCCTAAACACACCCTAAACCCTACCACCACCCTGAACCCTACACCACCCCTGAACCTAACCACTACCCTTAAAGGGATACTTAGGGGGATTCTGACGATGAGGCCCTTATCACTTTCCCCAGAGTCATGGATGATCTCATGGACACCATTTTCACATCTCTGTCCAGTATGAAGGAAGTTGGAGGTAGTTTCACAGGGCCAATGCTAACTAGCGTTAGCGCAATGACTGGAAGTCTATGGCTATCGGCTAGCATTCTCTCTCTCTCTCATCTCTCTCTTCTCTGTTCTCTCTCTCTCTCTCATATCTCTCTCTCTCTCCTCTCTCATCTCTCTCTCAATTCAATTTCAATTCAAGGGCTTTATTTGGCATGGGAAACATTGTTAACATTGCCAAAGCAAGTGAGGTAGATAATAACAAAAGTGAAATAAACAATCTCTCTCTCTCTGTCTCTCTCTCCTCTCTCTCCTCTTCTCACCTTCCTCCTCTCTCTCTCTCCTCCCCTCTCTCTCTCTCTCTCTCTGTCTCTCTCTCTCTCCTCTCTCACCTCTCTCCTCTCTCTCTCTCTCCCTCTCTCTCTCTCTCCTCTCCTCTCTCTCTCTCTCTCCTCTCTCTCTCTCTCCTCTCTCTCTTCTCTTCTCTCCTCTCTCATCTCTCTCTCTCATCTCTATCTCTCCTCTCTCTTCCCCCCATCAAAGCTGCAGAACAGGATGAACGTTGCGGAGCAGTTTAAAGGGGGGTCGTCTGCGTTGGGAGCAGAGTGAGCTGAGGGTGAGGCTGGAGCAGCTACAGGCCCTGGGGGTCTGACTGGTCTGGGGGGTCTGACTGGTCTGGGCCTGGGGGGTCTGACTGGTCTGGGCCTGGGGGGTCTGACTGGTCTGGGGGGTCTGACTGGTCTGGGCCTGGGGGGTCTGACTGGTCTGGGGGTCTGACTGGTCTGGCCTGGGAGGAACAGGATGGTCTCAGAGAGGATGAGGAACGACAGCCTGGGATCAGCAGCCATGTCCTCTTCGGAGAGATCTGACTCTGACAGAGGTGAGTCTCTCAGTCGTCACAGCTCTCTCCTCCAATCACAGCTCTCTTACCCATGTTTAGTAACCAATCACAGCTCTCTTACCCATGTTAGTAACCAATCACAGCTCTCTTACCATGTTTAGTAACCAATCACAGCTTCTTTACCCAGTTTAGTAACCGAATCACAAGCCTCTCTTACCCATTTTAGTAGTAACCAATCACAGCTCTCTTACTCATGGTTAGTAACCACTTCAGTGAGTGTTCTTTTCCAGGGAGATGAGATGGTCCAGCTTTTCAGTGTTCATGTTCTTTCTCAGGGAGATGAGATGGTCCCAGCTCTTCTCTGTTCAGTGTTCTTTCTCAGGAGATGAGATGGTTCAGCTCTTCTCTGTGTTCAGTTTCTTTCTCAGGGAGATGAGATGTAGCTTCTCGTTTCAGTGTTCTCTTCTCAAGATGAGATGGTCCGCTCTTCTCAGTGTTCATGTTTTTCTCAGGGAGATGAGATGTCTCAGCTCTTCTCTGTGTTCAGTTTCTCTTCTCAGGGAGATGAAGATGGTCCGGTCCCGGCTCTTCTCCGTGTTCAGTGTTCTCTTTCGGTGTTCATCTCCATTTTCAAATGTTAGCGAAGTAGGTTACAAGTTCAGGTTTTGCGACGAGTGTCCGGAGGTGTTCTGTTTAATTTTCCGCTTAATGGTTTCATTATCAGGAATACGGTGTCTTAAGTCAACTAAAACACACATTGATTTAACCAGAAGATTTAGGAGAATTTGAGTCTGCGATTGAACAGATTTTTCCCCCTCCCGCCCCCCCAGTCATATTTGACAGATTATAGGATTCATTTTGAACTCTGAGATGGTTCGTTGTTTGCTTGTTTGTGTTTTGCGAGAAGACGGTGGAGGTGACGTGGAGAGTTATGTTTGACTTCTGGACTCTGATGGACTGGGGACCGTCCTCACACAGGCACAGATCACTGTTACTCAGCAGTCCCGCCTGCGGGCCGGGCGAATGACCTTAACCTACCGCTGTATACAAAGCAACCTCTGGACGGACACACGGCGTCTTACGTCAGATAGTAGCGGCGATTCCACGTCGGATTTTAAAGGGACGAGCGTCGCGTGAGTGACGCCACTGACGTAAGACAAATGGGGAACAAAGGAGGAAAAACATTCCAAATAAGAAAACATTACCGTACAGGAACAGGAAGCTGGAACAACTCTGCGACTATTACCGTACAGAACAGGACAGCTGACAACCTCAACAACATTACCGTAACAGGAACAGGACAGTGGAGCAACCGTCAACATTACTGTACAGGAACAGGAACTCTACTCTGAACCGTAACCTGCTATATCTAATCGGTACATGCTACAGGAACAGGTATCTATGCTGCAGAACAACCTCAACAACATTACCTGTACGAGGAACAGGACAGCTGCGAATTGTGATACCCCTCAACATTTACCGTACAGGAACAGGACACTGAACAACCCATAACATTACCGTAGCAGATATATAGCAGCTGAACAACTCAACAACATTACTGTACAGGAACAGGAAGCTGTGGAATAGCTGAGAGTCCTCAACAACATTAGTACAGGAACGAGAAGGCTGGAACAACCTCAAAAATGCATTACCGTACAGGAACAGGACAAGCGTGGAACAACCTCAACAACAATTACTGTACAGGAACAGGACAGCTGGAACAAGCCTCAGAAACATTTACATGTACAGAACAGGACAGCTAGAAACAAACCTCAACAACCATTTACTGTACAGGAACAGGACAGCTGAACAACCTCAACATATTACCTGTACAGGAATCAAGGACAGCTGGAAACAACTAACATTACTGACAGGAACAGGGACAGGAACAACACTCAACACATTAGTACAGGAAACAGGACACTGTACAACAAACCTCAAACACTATGTTACGAGTGAGTTACAGAAACAAATGCTAGAGAACGATCATAGTCCGTCAACACAACACTTACCGTAACCAAGAACAGATCAAGCTGGTACACCCACTAAATCTTCCTTCATACAAGTGGTGTGAGACGTAAGCTTGACATACGACTTCGCATTCTAAGGAACAGGACAGCTGGGAGACAAGGCCTCAAACATCGATGCGTACGTTAGGAACAGTATGACAGTGAGACACAGACCTCAGACCAAACAGTTACGTCAGGACAGGAACGGAGCTGGAACAAACCTCTAACTTACATACTGTACAGGAAAGATCAGCTGGTAATCTATAGCTCTCTAAACAGTGTCGCTATGCAGGAACAGGACAGCTGGAGACAACCTCAACAAGCATTTACTGTACAGGAACACGACAGGTTGGAAGCTAACCTCTGGAATCGGACACATTACTGTAACAGGAACTAGACAGCTGGATCACGTTCTCATACAACCATTATCCGTACTGAGAGATGGTATCTAATCTGAACAGTGAGGCCGTCAATTCAACATTGGGGGGTGTGTGAGGACAGTGTGCAGACGTAAAGTTACGTCAACAGGAACAGGGACAGCTGAACAAACCTCAATCAACATTACTGTACAGGAACAGGACGCTGGAACCAAAACTTATGAAGGCAGGAGCACCTCTAACAGATGCAGTACCGCTCAGGAAACAGGACAGCTCGAACAAACCTCAAACAAACATTACCGTACAGGAACAGGACAGCTGATGAACAACCCTCAACAACATCTACTGTCGAACAGGACAGACTGGAACACCTCAACCATTACCGCATACAGGGAACAGACAGCTGACAACCAAAACAATACTGTAAAACAGAAGTAGACAACCTCAACAACAATTACATGTAAACAGAAAGGAACAGCTAGGAACAACCTCAATCAACTATTACCTACAGGACAGACACTAGAGAAACCTACAACAACTACTTAAGACAGGCGTGACTAAAAACATTCCGTACAGGATACGACAGCTAGACCTACACTTATGTCGGAAATGGCTAGAAACAACCTCAACGAACGATGTACTCTGTACAGGACAGACGAGCTGAGACTGATACAACCTTCGATACAAATTACTGTACAGGAACAGGACAAGCTAAACAACCTCAACAACATTAGCTGTGACGAGTGAACAGATCTAGCTGGGAAACAACCTCAACACAAACATTACTGTCAGTAGAACAGGGAAGCGTGGAACAACCTCAACAAACATTACTGTACAGAACAGGACAGCGTAGAACAACGCTCAACCAACATTACTGTACAGGAAACAGGAACAGCGTGGAACGATACCCAACAACATACGTACGAGAAACAGGGCGACAGCGTAGGACAACCTCAACAACATTTATGTACAGGAAACAGGACAGCTAGAACAACCTCAACCAACATTACTGGTACAGAAAACAGGACAGCTGGAACAACCTCAACAAACATTACTGTACAGAACAGGACAGCTAGAACAACCTCAACAACATTACTTGTACAGGAACAGGACAGCTGGAACAACCTTCAACACATTAGCTTACAGAACGGACAGCTGAACAACCTTCAACAAAACATACCGTACGAGGAACAGGACAGCTAGAACAACGCCAAACAACATTACTGTACAGAACAGGACAGCTGAACAACCTCAAAACCCTTACCGTACAGGAACGGACAGCTGGAACAACCTCAACAACATTACTGTACCAGGAACAGGACAGCTGTGAACAAGCATCAACAACATTACCGTACAGGCAAACAGGACAAGGTGGACTACATACAACAACAACTGGGGAAAAGTGATCACTTTTCAGAAAAATGGTTTATATTGATCTAACTTCTGCATTCAGCTGCTACTACGTGTAGCTGAAATCTTTTTTAAATAATATAATTTTGCTCAAAATTCTGCGAGCAGGTTTGTATCTTAGTTCTGACCTCTTAAACAGCATCCACTCTAAGGACAGTCCAACCATCATTTGGTAGGCTTACTATTTGTCCTATTTCACACCGTGTTGTATTTTAAGCATGTGTGAATTGGAAGATTGTGTTTTGTTCCATGTCCCAACTCTCCCCCTGACGACGCCTTCAGAGTCACAGCCTGGGTTAGCCATTACCATTGTAGGTGAAGTGCCTTGCTCAAGGGCAAGTCGGCAGATTTTTCTGACCTTGTCTGGCTTGGAGATTCAAAACTAGCATCCTTTCTGGGTGTGGTGTTATGTTCTGGCCCGAAGCACCTCGCTAGGCTAGCTTTGCCGTGTTATGAACGGCGGGTAGGAATCACTTTCTTTTACCACGGTATCAGTGACTTCAATATAGAAAACTAACAGAGGTAATGTCATTAGACAACATACCGAAACAAGGGAAGACTACCTGTCCCCAATAAGAAGAAGCTCTGGGTTTGTTTGTCCGTTTGCAAAACGTTTTTGCCACCGTGTGCTCTAATGAATACGACCCGTGTAATGAAGGCGATTGACGAGCGTCATGGATTGAATAGGAGCTTCTCACTGCACAACAAGCGTTTCATAAGACACACAAGGTGAAGGGTGTGTCCCAGATGGCACCCTGTTTCCGTATATAGTGCCACTTACTTGGACACAGCGCCCAATTAATGTAGCTGCACTACGTTTACACAGGACTCAATGAGTGTAGTGCACTTACTTTAGGACAGGACCCAATATTTGTAGGTGCACTACTTTTAGCACAGGACCCCAATATTGTAGTGCACTACTTGTAGACAGGGGGGGGGACTCAATGATGTAGTGCACTACTTTTAGACAGGCCCAATATATGCAGTGCACACATATAATAGACAGGACTTCAATGATTAGTGCACTTACTTAGACAGGATCCCAATTGATGTAGGCACCTACTTTAGACAGGGCCCAATAATGTTAGTGCACTACTTAGACAGGGCCCAATGTATGTAGTGCACTACTTTAGGACAGGACCCAATAATGTAGCTGCCACTACTTTAGGACAGGACTCATAATGTAGTGCACTACTTTAGACAGGGCCCAAGATGTAGTGCACTACTTTAACAGGACCCAATAATGTAGTGCACGACTTTAGACAGGACTCAATAATGTTAGTGCACTACTTTAGAAACAGGACCAATAATATGTAGTGCACTACTTTAGACAGGACTCAATAATGTAGTGCACTACTTTAGACAGGGCCCAATAATGCAGTGCACTACTTTAGACAGGGCCCAATGATGTAGTGCACGATATAGGGCAGGGTTTCCCAACTAGTGGCCGGCCAGTAGCTGATTGTATTTAATTATTGTTGTACATCAGACTATAAAAACACCATCAAAACAATTTGATTTAATCTACTAATTATCTGTAATTATTTTCCGGACCCAGTCTACTAATTATCTGTAATTATGTTATGAATAATTATGCTTTTTTTTTTGGACCGCGGTTGAATCTAGTTGATGTTCATAGGGAACAGGAAACCCGTAGGAACCCTCAGGAACCCTTAGGAACCCGTAGAAACCCGTAGGAACCCTTAGGAACCCGTAGGAACCCTTAGGAACCCTTAGAAACCCGTAGGAACCCTTAGGAACCCGTAGGAACCCTTAGGAACCCGTAGAAACCCGTAGGAACCCTTAGGAACCCTCAGGAACCCGTAGGAACCCTTAGGAACCCGTAGGAACCCTTAGGAATCCTCAGGAACCCTCAGGAACCCTTAGGAACCCGTACCAGTTCACCGCACGGTGCTACAATCTGTTGCTCTGAGGTCTTCTTCACAATATCTCTATATTGGAAAACGCTGCCTTAAACTCTCCCGCCTTTCGCTCCAGCTAACAAGCTTCAGGAATATTATAAGGTATTGTCACCATGTACAGCACTTATTAAGTCTGTAGTCTGTTCTGTTCTGTTATTGTGACCGAGTCTGTTCTGTTCTGTTATTGTGACTAAGTCTGTCCTTTATTTGATTTCATTTATATTTGTTATTTTGTTTTGTTGCACAAAAAACTATCCACACAGCACTTCTTCTTTGCATCCCAAAAAGCACAATAATTCCCTTTTCTAGTGCACTACTGTTGACCAGGCTCCATAAGGCTTCGGTTAATGTAGAGCACTATATACGACAGGGGTTCTCAAACTTTCATCAGGGACCCCCCCCTCATAATCAGAACTGGAGTGAGATAAAAACAAAAATACATAATTCAAGTAATTATACGAGGACTAGGGCAGGGCTTCCCTCCGTATGGAGCCTCCGACCACATTATTCTGATCCAGCATAAATTGTCGCTTAAGAACATGCATTGTATTACAATCTCAAAAATTATTCCACGGATCCCTTGGACAAAATGTGTTTAATCTGTTGWAAGTAATATTCATTAAACCCCTTGGTCTGGCTGCTGACCCCCTGCAGTACAGACCCCACTTTGAGAACCCCTAGTCTGGCTGCTGACCCCCTGCAGTACAGACCCCACTTTGAGAACNGTCTGGCTGCTGACCCCCTGCAGTACAGACCCCACTTTGAGAACCCCTGGTACAGGGTATAGGGTGCTATTTGGTGATGTACCCCTTTTATCTTATAAAGGTTGTGGGTAATATCACTCTGAGCAATGCTTCTACTGAACTAGGGGTGAGTTTCTCCAGAAAACATAGACAATGATCTGAAAGCTTAAAGATAATCCATCTATTGGATTTTAGATGATATTTTATGTTTTTAGGAAAACGTACCCTTGAATTTTCCCGGACACAAATTAAGATTACTGTAGTCCTGGACAAAACATTATGTTTGATATAGATTTTCCTTTGAGCTTTCTTTTTAATCCACGGCTGAGGCAGGGATTCAATCCGGTCGCGGGTTATAGGCATTGTGGGTAATAGGCATCGCGGTTTTTAAAGGCAATGTTCGCACATCCGTGGAGAACCCATTCACAGTAAACGCTACATATTGCAGCTCAATCGGAAATGACCTTTAAAAACCGCGATGCCTATAGCCCGCGATCGGATTTAATCCGGTCTAAATCGCGCGTCCAGGAACCCACCATCTTTTAGTTACCTAGCCATATTGTAACAAGACTGTTTGTGCTTCATGAGTTTAACAGTTTAATTAGTTTCATGTTTCTGACGTGGACATTTATGGAACTCATAGGAAATGCAGTCTTCTTTGCTAAGTGTCCGTACGGGTGCTTTAATGATGCATTTTTTTKKKGCAAACATTTGATTGACAATTGCTCGTATGAACTTGAAGCCATTCTATCTGGATTTCAAGTCATTGAATATGCATTACTCAGTATATCTTGATTACACCTGCAACAGATGCCACCATGTTAGGAAAGTTGTACTTGTTTGGGACAAAAAGCATTATGTAATCCAGTACCTGCAGTTTACATGTATCTGTAGCTTTGGATGCCAGGCTTCGCCAACGAGACCAGATGTGGAAGGATGGCTCCGCGAGACGACTGCAACGGTCTTACAAGTACCCGTCTACTAAACATGTTTTTATTAAAGACATGCTCCGGAACTTTGACTGGTATAATTACACTAAAGACATGCTCCGGAACTTTGACTGGTATAATTACACTTAAAGACATGCTCCGGAACTTTGACTGGTATAATTACACTTAAAGACATGCTCCGGAACTTTGACTGGTATAATTACACTTAAAGACATGCTCCGGAACTTTGACTGGTATATTACACTTAAAGACATGCTCCGGAACTTTGACTGGTATAATTAACACTTAAAGACATGCCTCGGAACTTTGACTGGTATAATTACACCTAAAGACATGCTCCGGAACTTTGACTGGTATAATTACACTTAAAGAAATCCCCGGAACTTTGGACTGGTATAATTACACCTAAAGACATGCTCCGGAACTTTGACTGGTATAATTACACCTAAAACATGCCTCCGGAACTTTGACTGGTATAATTACACCTAAAGACATGCTCCCGGAACTTTGACTGGTATAATTACACTTAAAGACATGCCTCCGGAACTTTGACTGGTATAATTACACCTAAAGACATGCTCCGGTACTTTGACTGGTATAATTACACTTAAAGACATGCTCCGGAACTTTGACTGGTATAATTACACCTAAAGACATGCTCCGGAACTTTGACTGGTATAATTACACTTAAAGACATGCCCCGGAACTTTGACTGGTATAATTACACCTAAAGCAATGCTCCGGAACTTTGACTGGTATAATTACACCTAAAGACATGCCCCGGAACTTTGACTGGTATAATTACACTAAAGACATGCCCGGAACTTTGACTGGTATATTTACACCTAAAGACATGCCCGGAACTTTGACTGGTATAATTACACCTAAAGACATGCCCCGGAACTTTGACTGGTATAATTACACCTAAAGACATGCCGCCCGGAACTTTGACTGGTATAATTACACCTAAAGACATGCCCCGGAACTTTGACTGGTATAAATTACACCTAAAGACATGCCCCCGGAACTTTGACAACTGCTATGTATTTTTTTGGTAAACCTCCGCTTTGGGTGGATGTGTCAATGTGTAGTTAGTTTAAGCAATAAGGCGTGCCGGGGGGGGGGGGGGTGGTGGTATATGGCACGTCGCAACGTGGAGTGCCTGGACACAGCCCTTAGCCGTGGTATATTGGTCCATATACCACAAACCCCCCGCGAGGATGCCTTATTGCTATTATAAACTGGTTACCAATGGTAATTAGAGCAGTAAAAATGTATGTTTTGTCATCTCCGTGGTATACGGTCTGATATACCACGGCTGTCAGCCAATCAGCATGCAAGGCCTCTGACCCC
>NW_019943694.1:5847-18182 GCF_002910315.2 Salvelinus sp. IW2-2015 | reverse complement strand
ACGTTTTCTCAACGCTTTTCCCCTTACATGGCCAGCCACCAACAATTAAAGTTCTGACTTCAGCCCCTCTCCATTTGAGTGACAGCTAGTACGGTTGCACACACAGCAGAGCGAGAGGAGAGCAATGACATGGTACACGTGTATGACGTAGTACACCATTTTCGGTACCACTTTTAGCTCATGGCGGACTATAAAGTACACAAGGACCTGAGAATTTTTTTTTTTTTAAGAAAATGAATGAATACAAAATGTATGAATGTGCTATGTTTGAGCAAACTATTCGACTTATTGATGAATACTAATAAATATTTTCATTTTCTGAATCTTTTTTTCTTTCATTTTGTCTTCCTCAAATAATCTCATACTGCCTTTTGAATAACAAGGAAGTGATTAGTATTAATATTACAAATATTTATTCATACAAACAGGCATTACAATACCCTATTAACAAATGCTTACCTAATAGTAACTGGGACAGAGGAAATGACTGTAGTGGCAATACAGAGTGTATACAGAGTGATACAGATATAGATTTCTTGTGGCAATGACAAGGTTAGTTCAGGAGGCATGCTTTTGGGTATTAACATCCTGATGCAGTCAGTACACCTCAGTGGGTAACAGCAGTGCGAAAGTCAGTCACCTCAGTGTGTGTATACAGGCAGTCAGTCACCTCAGTGGTAACCAGGCAGTCAGTCAGTACCTTGGTAATCGACGTGAGGCATGGCAGTCAGTCACCTCAGTGCGGATTATTAAACCAAGGAGGGGCCAGTCAGTCATCACTCAGTGTTGGTAACAGCAGCAGCAGTCACCTCAGTGGGTAAATTGTATGCACGGCAGGTCCAGGACCTCAGTGGTAACCAGGCAGGGCACGCTCAGTCTCCGTCAGACCATGTGGCGTAACAGGCAATGCAGGTAAGTCCACCTCTAGTGGGTTAACAGCAGGTCAGTCTAGTCACCTACAGTGGTAACAGAGGCAAGCGGACAAGTCCCTCACGTGGTAATGGCTGGCAGTCTAGTCACCCTCCAGTGGGTTAACGCAGAGACGAGTCGTCACCCCAGCTGGTGTCCAGTGGGTACAGGCAGCTCAGTCAACCTCAGTGACGTAACAGGCGGGCACAGTTCAGTCACCTTTAACTGTGAGAGTTCCACACAGGCAGTGCAGTCCAGTCCAACCCAGTGCGAGGGATTCAACCAGGCAGTCAGTGCACCCCTCAGTAGGTAACGTGCATGACAGATCAGTCCTCAGTCGGCCTAACATACCTCCGAAGGCCAGGCAAGTCGGTACCAACCTCATGAGAGTAACGGAAGGCAGTCAGTCAGTCACCTCAGTGAGTAACAGTGCAGTCTTCACTCAAGTGGGTACATACCTGAAGGCAGCAGCACGTTTCCGTCACCTCAGTGGCCTAATACAGCAGCCTATCAGTCAATCAACCTCTTGTGTTCCGAGGTAAACAAGCAGTAGCGAGTCACCTCATTGTGGGTAATAGGCAGCAGTCAGTCGATCCACCCACGTGGGTAAACACGGCAGTCAGTCACCTTCAGGAGTGTAACATGCAGTCAGGTCACCTCAGTGGGTAATCAGGCAGCAGTCATACCTCATGCGGTAACGGCAGTCAGTCACCTCAGTGGGTTAAATCCCAGAGACAGACCACACAGACCCTCATAGAACCTACCCACCCCCGATAAACAACATCACACCAGGCACACCTCCCAGCTGTCAGTACATGCATAGAGTAACAGGCAGGGGCGAACTCTATCACCCTCAGGGGTAACATCCTGAGGCAGGCAGTCAGTCACCTCAGTGGCTAACATCCCGCAAGGCACAGTCAGTTCAGTCACCTCTAGTGGGTAACAGTCAGTCACCTCATGCAGTACCATCCCTGAAGCAGCAGTCAGTCACCTCAGTCTGAGGTAACAAGTCGCTCACCTCCCAGCTGAGTAACAAGTTCAGTCACCTCCACCGCTGGGTAACATCAGTACCCTCAGTGGGGTAAACAGTCAGTACCTCACGTGTGTAACAGTTAGTCACCCTCAGTAAGGTAACGCAGGCAGCTCAGTAGCACCTCCAGTGCGGTTAACAGACTCATCACCTCAGTGGTTAACAGTCAGATCACCCAGTCGGTAACAGTCAACTCAGAGGATTCAAATCCATGACGTTTCGTTGTGTAATTATACCAGTCAAAGTTCCGGAGCATGTCTTTAGGTGTAATTATACCAGTCAAAGTTCCGGAGCATGTCTTTAAGTGTAATTATAAAAAAAAAAAAAGTAAATTTGGCTCATTGTCTGAAGCTAATTTCTTCAAGCATACATACAGACATTGATATCCACAGCAATCCTGTCTTTTCACAATGTCAAGAGAGAGCCAAGTGGCAGCCCTCTCCCTCTAGCCAAGGCGGATCACTTTCAAGTAACGACTGCAAAATAACATGGACCGCCCCCCCTCATCACACTAGTAACAACTTCAATTTGAAGCAATGAATTATCATTCTGAATCAAAACAAATTAAATGTAGCTCCATAACTGAAATCAATTAACCTGTAGCGAAGAATCAAGATTCAGTGAGATTTCTGTTGAGATTGGCTTTTTTGATTGGTCTAGTTAGCAGAAAACAAAAGATGATTTTGAAAAAGATAAATATTTACAAATCGTTAAGCCTAAATCTAAAGTAACTGAAGATAATGTAGTCAGTCTCATCAACAGTGTGAGAAACAARACTATATGAAGGTAAAAGGAATTACAACAGACAGGAGAAATGCTTCCTGTAACGGAGAAGACACAAGTGCACAAGAGGTTAAAGAGTCCATAAGTCTCTGGTTAAAAGTAGWACACTATATAGGGAGCCATTTGGGACTCAACCCACAGAGTTGGAGGGAATGATGGTTAGGCCTACAGATCTAGGATCAGCTTCCCCTCTACCAATCCTAACCTTAGCCATTATTGGGAAAATGCTAAAGACTGACTCAATATCAGTGTCTAGGGAACAGCTTCACCCAACTGCGTGGAACTCCCTCGTCCCCTACGACTACGACAGTATTAGGTAGGTCACAAAAACAACTCGAGTCACACAGTCATTTCTGGAGACATGAACCAGTCTCTTGTACTAGCTAGTTACCATAAAGGACAAGACCGGCCAACACCTACGCCGGCCGTGCACAGTAGACCACCTGCTGGCTGGGACTGGTGTTGTCCTGTCCCTAATRCCTCCAACAAGATCAATCTAGTGACTCCGTTTACATTCTCTGAGGTACAGTCACCACTTCTATAGCGTTTCGCCTCATTGGGTTCCATTTCTCATCTCCTTTCACTTTCTGCTACTAATATGTAACCTTTAATTTCTGCAGGTTTGTCTCATTCAGATAAGCATCTACACACTAACTGATAACACCATGACAGGTGGAGGAAGTCAAATGGAAACTAGACCAGCGCTTTCACCTCCCTGTTAGAGTACTGTACTGAAGGAAAGGAGACAAGGAAAGGAAGCTAGTGAGGACTATTGAGACCCAGCCCAGACACTTGTGTTAGAAGACAGTCTAAAAAGGTAATGGTTTATTATGCATGGTCCCAATTCCGCATGTTGCCATAGCTGGCAAGTTCAGCGTCTTCACTCTGTTAATTGCGGCAGTACAGCGATTACTGGTTAATGCGGCTAGTACAGCTTCTTTACTGTGTTGCGGCAGATACAGCGTTTTACTGTTGCGGCAGATTTACAGGTAATTACTGTTAATTGCGGCAGGTACAGCGTTTACTGATGTTCTGCTTGGCTAGTAACAGCTTTACCTGTTAATGCAGGGCAGTACAGCGTTTATGTCGTTTTGCCGTACTTTTGTAATGCGGCAGTACCATGCAGTTTATTACTGTGTATGCGGGCAGTACAGCGTTTTTTTACTGTTATGCTCGGATGGCGTACGCCGTTTTACTTAATGCTGGCCTACGGTTCTTAGTGTACAGCAGTTTTACTGTGTTGCAGGCAGTACAGCGTTTTACTGTAATGCGGCAGTACAGCGTTTTACTGTGTTGCGGGCAGTACAGCGTTTTACTGTCTGTTTGCAGGCATACAGCGTTTTACTGTGTTGCTGGCGTTATACAGCGTTTTACTGTAATGCGGCAGTACAGCGTTTACCGTGTCGCGGCAGTACAGCGTATTCCGTGTCGCGGCAGACAGCGTATTACCCTGTCGCAGCGTACAGTGTATTACCGTGTCGGCGCAGCTAGCGCGTATTACTGATATGCGGGCAAGTACAGCGTTTATTACTGTAAGCAAGCCTCTGCATGAATCAGAGCAAACATACTTTTTGGGCTTCCGGAGCTGTTGTGAGGAATGTGTGCGAGGAAGTGAGTTTGTGTTTATACAGGACCTCCCGCCCTCACTACCATCAACCAATCATGTCAATCGCGGAGCTATATCGGAGCCCTCACATTGTTAGACATTTGGAGGTGCACAGAATGCGAGTATGGAGCTTTGATTTGCCTCTGCATGCCCCGGAGCATCCATATACATTCGCACCCTCCATATGGTTTCCACCACGTATCAATTCAGCATTAAAACTGGCTTTAACTGTAATGGTTCATCTCCCTAGATCACCGTCACACCTCGAGTCACAAAATTACCAGTTTTTTCCAGAAACCCTGGTTACGAGGATTCCAGATTTCCTTCTTACGGTAATCTTTCAAGTTCTGGAAAACCTGGCAAATTTTAGTTAACGGATGTTTGCCTCCTAACCACAGATGTAGGACAGATTCCCTACCTCAATCAACCTGTGGGCCCAATAAGATCTGATCCCAGGTCGGTTGGGACAACCAGACCTGGGTTCAAACTATTCAACATTGTTTAAAATATAATTTTTGCTATTGCTGAGCCTGCCCGGAATGTCCATTGTGCCAGCCAGGCCTCTGTCAATCGATCCCAGATAAATTATTTGAAATGAATTTGAAAATAGTCTTTGAATCAAGGCAGGCAGGTGACGCGGGCCAATGTCTACTTCCCCCACTGGTAACTCGGCATTCGGTTTCTAAGTTTCTATGATCAGCTTCCCCTCCGCCAATCCTAAACATATCAGCGTTTAGGGGCGCGTCACCCTACACTGCAGCTCAGACATACGTGTTGTTTCCTTGTTGAGCCTTGAGGCAGGTCTTAGCTTTCTCTCTACGCTGCCAGAGCGCTCCCTGGCCCTCTCTGCTTAGCTGCTCAGCCGGGTCCTGGAGGGGGGCCTCACCTGAAAGGGGGGTGTGGGGGGGGGAGAGAAAAAAACACTGGTGTTAGAAGAAGGGAGAGGAAACATGGTGCCATTTTCCTGCGATCGGGACTGGTTTTTTTAGACCTGGGACCGCAAGTACCGTTTCTACGCAATCACTTCACAGTACGTTTCTACCGCAACACAGTACCGTTTCTACCGCAACACAGTACCATTTTCCGAACACAACGTTTTCGAAACACAGTACGTTCTACCGCAAACACAGTACCGTTTTCTACCGCAACACGTACCTTCTCACCGAACCCAGTACGTTTAAACAGTACCCGTTTCTACCGCAACAGTCACCGCAACACAGTACCTTTCTTACCGCTCCACCACAACACCAGTACCGCTGATAATAAGGAATGAACTGATCGCCCACCTTATTTCTATAGCGTAATTAAAACAACTGGCCTCATCTTACCTTGCATTTTGGCCAGGATGTATTCAAACCCTTTCATGTCTTTGTAACACTGGTCTTCGAACCGGGCCAGGCGAACTCCGGTGAGGTCAGAGATGAATCGAGTGGTTATCACTAAACGGGAATCTGTTAAGATACAGAGGAACATGTCCACACTAACATACCAGTTCAGATCACCATCACAACCATTCACTCCCATCAGTCATCCATCACACCTTCACTCACCCATCAGTATACCATTCACGTCTCCCAGTCAGATCATACCACACTCCCATCAGCCTACATCACAACCATCACTCCCAATCAGTTCAACCATCACAACAAGACCATCACTCCCATCAGTCATACCATTCACAACCATTCACTCCCCCTCACAACAAGACCATCACTCCCCATCAGTCATACCATCACACCATTCACTCCCCATACAACAACCATCACCCACAGCTCCATACCATTCACTCCCCATCAGTCATACCATCAACACCTAAATTCACACCATCACTCCCCAATCAAACAAGACCATCACTCCCCTCAGTCATACCATCCACCCCCCATCAGTCATACCATCACTTCCCCATCAGTTCATACCATCACAACCCATCACTCTACCCAATTCGTCATACCATCACAACCATCCCCCCCCCCAACTCCCCATCAGGTCATACCATCACTCCCCATTCCAGCTCATTACCATCACAACAAGACCATCACTTCCCCCAATCAGTCATACCATCAACTCCCCCATCAGTCCATACCATCACAACCATCACTCCCCATCAGTTCATACCATTCACAACAAGACCATCACTCCCCGATCAGTCATCCGTCACAACAGACCATCATCTCCCCATCAGTCATACCCATCACTCCCCCCATCCGTCATACCATCACTTCCCCCTTCAGTCAACCATCACAACAAGTAGCCATCACTTGCCATCAGTCATCCAGCACAAACAAGACCATCACTCCCCCCATCTAGTCATACCATCCTCCCCCATCGAGTTCATACACATCACAACAAGAAACCATTCACTCCCCCATCAGTCATACCATCACTTCTCCCTGCAGTCCTACCATCACAACAAGACCATCACTCCCCCATCAGCTCATACCATCACAACAAGACCATCACTCCATCAGTCATACCATACAACAAGACAATCCACTCCCCATCAGTCATACC
The DNA here is from genome assembly GCF_002910315.2 of Salvelinus sp. IW2-2015. Lineage (NCBI taxonomy): Eukaryota > Metazoa > Chordata > Actinopteri > Salmoniformes > Salmonidae > Salvelinus > Salvelinus sp. IW2-2015. Next base: position 11,343 of record NW_019943694.1, on the reverse strand, counting down.
GTCACAACAAGACCATCACTCCCCCATCATTCATACCCATCACAACAGACCATCACTCCCCCATCAGTCATACCATCACTCCCCCATCAGTCATACCATCACTCCCCCATCAGTCATACCATCAACACAAGACCATCACCATCAGCCATACCATTCACTCCCCCATCAGTCATACCATCACAACAAGACATCTCACCATCAGTCATACCATCACTCCCCCATCAGTTCATACCATTCACACCCCCATCAGTCATACCATCACAACAAGACCATCACCATCAGCCATACCATCACTCCCCCATCAGTCATACCATCACAAAAAGACCATACACCTAGCCATACCATCACTCCCCCATCAGTCATACCATCACAACAAGACCATCACCATCAGTGCATACCATCACTCCCCCATCAAGTCATACCATCCACACCCCATCAGTCATACCATCACACCCCCATCAGCCATACCATCACTCCCCCATCAGTCATACCATCACTCCCCCATCAGTCATACCATCACTCCCCCATCAGTTATACCATCACAAGGCTCAGCGAACACGGCTGAGGGTTTATCAAAGTCTGATACCAGAGTATATCATTCAACAACTTCTACACAGGCGAACAGTCAAACTGCAGCTCGTATACACATCTACATGCTACAATGGCTACACATCTCATCCTACAGATGGCTACACATCTACATTCTACAGATGGCTACACATCTACATCCTACAGATGGTTACATATCTACAGATGGCTATACACATCTACATCCTACAGATGGCTAACATAATCTACATCCTACAGATGGCTACATATCTACAGATGGCTACATATCTACATCCCTACAGATGGCTACACATCTACATCCTACAGATGGCTACACATCTACATCCTACAGATGGCCTACACATCTACATCCTACAGGATGGCTACACATCTACATTCCTACAGATGGCTACATATCTACATCCTACAGATGGCTACATATCTACAGATGGTACATATTACATCCACAGATGGCTAGATAGATGGCGGTGGAAAGATTGTCAAGTCAGGGGCTTTCTAGGACCCCACCCTTCCAGCACCACTTAGTTCCCACTGGCCCTTTAACCCCACACCGCTGTATAAACACACACCTGTAGAGGTTAACCCCACCAACCTGTTAAACACACACCTGTATAGGTCTGGAGAGCCCGTAGATTTAGACGAGATCCAGGCCTCTCTGTTAATCTCCGTCCAGCTGGTGTTGTCAGGGGGTTAATTCTGTACTCACAACGCTCCTCCACGAGACTGACAGAGGAATCAAAAATACACAATTATTTATTGATATATATTATAATATATATATATATATAAGTATATACAGCCCATGGAGTCTTATGTGATTTAAACAACTGAAGTAGGAGATATACAGTGTAGAGCTGGTCTTCATAGTGACTTCAGGGAACTCCCACCAGAGAAATACTGCTCAACTCAAAATAGTATTCAGATGAAAATGAAGACTTCTGTTGGCTCCCTGAGTGAATGCCTATGGCGTTTACTTAGCTCAGCGGCGGCTAACACAAGTCACAGACCAAAAGGAGACCCACGTTCAAATCCCGGCCGGTCACACATAATACGGTCGCGGTTCGAATCCCGGCCGTCACACTACCATCATGCGTGCGTGGCTGATGTTCCAAGTCAGCGTTGTTCATGGTTCTGTTCTGGGGTCCACGATGGAATCCTCATGATGTAGGCGTGCCTGGCACATAGTAACCGGCAGGTACTTCTCCATCGCAGCGAGGGGCGCGGTTAGTTTTGGTCAGCAGTCGCCTAGAGACCAGGCGGTTACCGGGAGTTACCTCCTGAAGTGATGTGCCTCCGTCAGGACATGGTTACTGTGGGGAGAGAAGAGATGATTGAATTGTAAAAAACGGTATCTGTCTGTGAGAGAGAGGAGATGGGAGTTCATTCGTAATATTGTATTACAGTTAGAGACCTGCTGGGAGAGAGGAAATGGGATGGGTTTTAGGTTGGGATTCCGAGAGACTTTCCAGCTTAAAGGGATACTGAAAAGATTACAGGTGCAACGTGTGATACGTCCTTATGCTACAACGTTGCGATGTCTATCCGTCTCTATGCTACAACGTGATATACTATACGTTCTATGCATACAACGATGTCTATACGTCCTATGCTACAACGATGTCTATACGTCTCTATGCTACAACGATTGGCTATACGTCTCTATGCTACAACGATGTCTATACGTCTCTATGCTACAACGATGTCTAATACGTCTCTTATGCTACAACGATTGATTGTCGCTATATGGTCTCTATGCTACAACGTTTGGGTCGTAATCTTTCTACCTGTAGGGGTTGGGGGTTTTTAAATCTTTCTTACCTTGTAGGGGCTTCGGGGTAATCTTCTCTACCTGTAGGGTTGGGCGGGGTAATCTTTTACCCGATTAGGCGGGGGTAATCTTTCTTACCTGTAGGGGTTGGGGGTAATCTTTCTTACCTGTAGGGGTTGGGGGTAATCTTTCTTACCTGTAGGGGTTGGGGTATCGCTCCCAGAAAGCGATGCAGACTTGGTCCCAGGAACTTTTCAGATGACTCACGCAGGCAAAGTACTTCACCATTGTTCCCGAAAAATGATGACTTCATATGTAACTGTTACACTTTGGCAAATACCTGCTAGAAGAACAGGACACGTGAGTAAACTCAAATTAGTTAGGACGTTATCAATTGCATGCACCTTCACCCAAYCAATCGTGRAATTAGAAGGCTGCACTAAAAATCGAAACTCCTAGWTAAGCATAGGAAGTGGAATGGTGTGCTTTAAATGACAGCTGTCAATCAAATGTACTGAAATTAAATCAGCAACGTGCGCACTAGTCATAGCTAACGTTAACTAAGCTAACGTTAACCTGTTCATAATATAGCTATATCTATGTCCATATACCGCTCGACATGCAACTTATTTATTCTAAGGACATCGTTAGTGACCGTTTGACAGGTAATGGAATAAAAACTGAAATGGTCACGTCTGCACGCTAGAATGCTAAAGTAACGATCTAGCTAGTTAGCTTAGCATAKCGTGGGAGTCAACGCCATGAATTAATTAACTACATAACTTGACCGATTTTCATGAAGAAAAAAATWAATAATAATTACCTCGTAGGCAACACCATTTACAGCGGAGATAMGTGCATTGTCTACTACTTCTAGAAGAATGTAGCTTRCAGCTACATGACAGACTGACTTGGGCCGAAGGAAAGGTCAAGATCAACGACATATCCGGTGCGAGTAGAGCAAAAAGCAGAGAGGAAGAGGCGTAGCGAGAGGTATAAGTGGCTCCAAAAATCTGTCTGTCACCAGCAGGCGGCATTGTTCCGGGGGAAGGACGATGGTGCAAGCGAAGAAGAAGCTTGAATCTGATGGCGGAGGAAATAAGGATGAATTGACTTTTGTCCAAAAGGATGGAAAAATAAGTACAATTATTTGGGAAAGGAATCCACATTATATCAATTCAAATACAGACATTGGTTTTATAAAAAGAAATGCTAATTTCTTTGTGGAATCCCTCTGGCTGTTATGTTTATGTATTGCATGTTACTGTTAATAAAAATAAAATAATAATATTATTTTGGGAAAGGAAACGTTTAGTGTTGGTATTACCCCATTGTATCTGGTTTTATTTTGTTTTCTGGGAGTATTGGGGCTGTTCTTTTTTKGTTTTTCGATGTTGCTGGTTCCGTGGAGAGTATCCAAAATGGTGAAAAAARTAGTCCGTTAAATAAGAGGGCGCTTGTATTGGTTACATGTGTTTCTGTTGACAAGACGGGACGTTTGTTGGCCTCGCTTGATTTAATTATTATCCTGTCGTTTTAAGCTACGGAGCACGACACCTGTCAAAATAGTAATTTTTGTAGTATCAGATAGATTTGAACATTTAATTGCAAACAAATATATATACAAGCATGGAAGTGGGGCGCGTCCCCCTGGGGGGTCGTCGGAGCGATGCATAAAACGTTTTTCAGTTTTACATCAGTTGGCAGGGTTACAAAGGTACAGCAGTTGGCATGGGTTACAAAGATACAGAAGTTGCCATGGTTACAAAGATACAGCAGTTGGCATGGTTACAAAGAAACAGCAGTTGCATCGTTATAAGATACAGCAGTTGGCATGGGTACAAAGATAAAGCAGTTGGCATGGTTACAACGATACAGCAGTTGGCCAGGTGTTACAAAGGTACAGCAGTTGGCATGGTTACAAAGATATCCAGCAGTTGGCATGGTTCAAAGATACAGCATTTGGCATTGTTACAAAAGATACAGCAGTTGTGCATGGTTACAAAGATACAGCATTTGGCATGGTTTATACAAAGATACAGCAGTTGGCAGGGTTACAAAGATACAGCCAGTTTGGCATGGTTACAAAGATACAGGGTTGGCAAGGGTTAGCAAAGATACAAGGTTGGCCAGGGTTAAAAAATACAGCATGTTGGCAGGGTTGCAAAGATACAGCAGTTGGCAGGGTTACAAAGATACAGCAGTGGCAGGGTTACAAAGATAGCAGTTGGCAGGGTTACAAAAGATACAGCAGTTGTCTGACAATGGTTACAAAGAGACAGCAGTTGCAGGGTTACAAAGATACAGCAGTTTTGGCAGGGTTACAAAGATACAGCAGTTGGCCAGTGGTTACAAAGATAACAGCAGTTGCAGGGTTACAAAGATACAGAGTTGGCATGAACAGTATGGAATATCACAAAAAGACTCTAATAACGGAGATAACCAGATCATAGTTATTAGACTCATGGCAAACATAGGAGTTACCAGTTGCAATGTTATCATGCATTAAAAAATGTTTAATTGCCTTTTGTTATAGGGCAAGATATGACCCTTGTTGTAGAGCAGGAATACGATCCTTGTTGTAGAGCAGGAATACGATCCTTGTTGTAGAGCAGGAATAACGATCCTTGTTGTAGGGCAAGAATATGACCTTGTTGTAGAGCAGGAATACGACTCCTTGTTGTAGAGCAGGAATACGTCCTTGTTGTAGGGCAGGAATCCGATCCTTGTTATAGGGCAGGAATACAACCTTGTTATAGGGCAGGAATCCAATCCTCTTGTTATGAGGGCAGGAAAAATAACCCCCCTTGTTATAGGGCAGGAATACAACCCTTGTTATAGGGCAGGAAACAACCTTGTATAGGGCAGGAATACAACCCTTGTTATAGGGCAGGAACAACAACCCTTGTTATAGGGAGGAATACGACCTTGTTGTAGGGCAGGAATCCACACTTGTTATAGGGCAGGAATACAACCCTTGTTATAAGGGCAGAGAAATACAACCTTGTTATAGGGCAGGAATACAGACCTTGTTATAGGGCAGGAATACAACCCTTGTTAATATATGGAGCGAGGAATACAACCCTTGTTATAGGGCAGGAATACGATCCTTGTTATAGTGCAGGAATCCGATCCTTGATTTGAAAAGATAGAGTCGA
>NW_019943694.1:0-4982 GCF_002910315.2 Salvelinus sp. IW2-2015 | reverse complement strand
CCTGGACAGGACACTATACTGCTGTATGGAGTACACCACCTGGACAGGACACTATACTGCTGTATGGAGTACACCCCCTGAACAGGACACTATACTGCTGTATGGAGTGATATTAGTGCCAAAATAAAGGACATCTGAATTGCTGCAGCTCATCAATGATGATGACTAGGACCAGGAGTTTTCCTGACCTCACATACGACCTGTGCAAGAAAAACTCTGGACCCTATAGTTACCTGACCGTATGCTATAACTAGGATAAACTCTGGGTCCTATAGTTACCTGACCGTGTGAGATGACTAGAACATTTCTGGGTCCTAGTTATATAGCTTTGGTCAGATCACATGGTCTGGATCAGGAAAAACTCCTGGCCCTATTAATATGGATTAATATGAGACTTTATAAGGACCTTAATAAGGTTGTGGTGAAACTGCAACTGTCTGGCTTGAATGGCCTTACATTGATTACCTGGCTGACTACCTTACGTTGATTACCTGGCTGACTACCTTACTGTCTGGCTTGAATGGCCTTACATTGATTACCTGGCTTCTACCTTACATTGATTACCTGGCTTCTACCTTACATTGATTACCTGGCTTCTACCTTACATTGATGACCTGGCTTCTACCTTACATTGATTACCTGGCTTCTAACTTACATTGATGACCTGGCTTCTACCTTACATTGATTACCTGGCTTCTACCTTACATTGATGACCTGGCTTCAACCTTACATTGATTACCTGGCTTCTACCTTACATTGATGACCTGGCTTCTACCTTACATTGATGACCTGGCTTCTACCTTACATTGATGACCTGGCTTCTACCTTACATTGATTACCTGGCTTCTACCTTACTGACTGACTGAATGGCCTTACATTGATTACCTTCTACCTTACTGACTGACTGAGGGTTACAGATGAGAGAAGGCATTGCATGTGTGAACGTGTTATGTGTCGCTACTTCATCTAACTGTCTGTGGTACTTCTAAATAATGAACTACTCTTGTCCAATGAATTCAAAGATGTGTTGATTGATCAAGCCGTTATCTTTGGTTGTAACAGGACAGGACACTATACTGCTGTATGGAGTGATATTAGTGCCAAAATAAAGGACAGGACACTATACTGCTGTTACAGTGGTCTGTATATCGCTGAGCTGAGGGTTTACATTTGGACCATCATTTAGGCGCTGGGTTTCCACTGCATGATCAGCACATCAGAATCATTAGTACAGCAGCATCATTCACAGTCTTCACATCGACCAAACCAACCAAATCCATTATATATACACACCCTGGTCTACAGATACCCCCTGTCTACAGATACATCCTGGTCTCCAGATACATCCTGGTCTACAGATACATCCTGGTCTACAGATACATCCTGTCTACAGATACATCCTGGTCTACAGATACACCCTGGTCTACGATACATCTGGTCTACAGATACATCCTGGTCTACAGATACATCCTGGTCTACAGATACATCCTGGTCTACCGATACATCCTGGTCTACAGATACATCCTGCTCTACAGATACATCCTGGTCTACAGTACAATCATCTGTCTAAGATACATCCTGGTCTACAGATCACCCTGGTCTACAGATACATCCTGGTCTACAGATACATCCTGGTCTACAGATACAATCCTGCTCTACAGATACACCCTGGTCTACAGATACATCCTGGTCTACAGAACACCCTGGTCTACAGATACATCCTGGTCTACAGATACATCCTGGTCTACAGATACACCCTGGTCTACAGATACACCCTGGTCTACTGGTCTACAGACACACCCTGGTCTACAGTATAACACCCCTGGCTACAGATACACCCTGGTCACAGATACACCCTGGTCTACAGATACCCCTGGTCTACAGATACCCCCTGGTCTACAGATATATCTGGTCTACAGGTCTACAGATGACATCCTGGTCTACAGGTCTAGATACACCTGGTCTACAGGTCTACAGATACATCCTGGTCTACAGATACCCCCTGGTCTACAGACACTCCTGTCTACAGACACACCCTGGTCTCACTGGTCTACAGATCCCGGTCTACAGACACACCCTGGTCTACAGATACACCCTGGTCTACAGGTCTACAGTACCACCTGGTCTACAGGTCTAGAACACACCTGTCTACGACACAGCCTGGTCTACACACCCTGGTCTACTGGTCATCAGATACACCTGGTCTACTGGTCTACAGACACACCCTGGTCTACTGGTCTACAGTTCCCCTGGTCTACAGGTCTAGACACACCTGGTCTACAGACACACCCTGGTCTACTGGTCTACAGATACCCCTGGTCTACAGACACATCCTGGTCTACAGACACATCCTGGTCTACAGACACATCCTGGTCTACAAGACACCCTGGTCTACTGTCTACAGATACCCCTGGTCTACAGACACACCCCTGGTCTACAGATACCCCTGGTCTACAGACACATCCTGGTCACAGACACATCCTGGTCTACAGGTCTACAGACTCCCCCTGGTCTACAGATACACCCTGGTCTACAGATACCCCTCTGGTCTACAGAACCCCCTGGTCTACAGACACTCCGGTCTACTGGTCTACAGACACACCTGGTTACAGGTCTAGAGAACACCTTGGTCTACAGATACCCTACAATGTCCCTCCCTCTACTACTAGATCAACCAGCAATATATACACACTACAATGTCCCTCTCCTCTACTATACTGACAACCAGCAGGGGCAGTGTATGACCTGTTAACATCTCTACCTCCATATTGACCAGCAGGTGGCAGTGTATGACCGTGTTATCTCTCATATTGACCAGCAGGTGGCAGTTGTATGACCGTGTTATCCTCATATTGACCAGCAGGTGGCAGTGTATGACCGTGTTATCCTCATATTGACCAGCAGGTGGCAGCGTATGACCGTGTTATCCTCATATTGACCAGCAGGTGCAGTGTATGACCTGTTACATCTCTTATCTCATATTGACCAGTAGGTGGCAGTGTATGACCTGTTAACATCTGTTATCCCATATTGACCAGCCGTGGCAGTGTACGACCACCTAAAATGCCACACTTTTATAGAGGCGAGTTGTAAATCCAAACGTAGAGCAATCTCTGTTTATTTGGGGTTTATACCTAATGAAGAAATATATTTAATTTCACAACTATGAAAAAATGTTACTCTTACCCGCAATGGTTTTTGTTTTAAAAGGTGCCATAACACACATTTTAATTGGAGGAGAATAGATACGACTTGACCTACAAGTACCTGGGTGAGTACAGATCAATCATTCAAGGTGTTTTGGAAGATCCAGCTTTAGAGTTCAGTGACCTCGCTGTCTTACCTGTCGAACTAAAGGTGTGATATGACTGTGCATGAAGTTATGAGTCAGGACATACTCCCGACCATGTAAATATCTCCTATTGTATGTAGTCCCTCAGTTCAGCATAATACATATGTACCACTTCCTTATTTGCCATGTGGAATATTGGCTAGAAAACTGATTGTTTTTAATCTTCACTTTATTGTTGAAGTATGTGGTAGAGTCGATGTGACGAGAACACATCTACATCTGACACCTCACACCGTCCCTTATCTGTGACAGATGTCCTAACATAAGAAATGGACTGGCGTGCTTCCCAGCTCTATGCTATCATGTAGATATTTCCCAGCTCTATGCTATCATGTAGACATTTCCCAGCTCTATGCTGTCATGTAGATATTTCCCAGCTCTATGCTGTCATGTAGATATTTCCCAGCTCTATGCTGTCATGTAGATATTTCCCAGCTCTATGCTATCCTGTAGATATTTCCTGCTCTATGCTATCATGTAGATATTTCCCAGCTCTATGCTTCCTGTAGATATTTCCCTGCTCTATGCTATCATGCAGATATTTCCCAGCTCTCCACTATTCAGAAACTCCAGCAGAGGATACACAGCACTGAGTTCAATGAATGAAGGATTAGTTGAGCTACATCCTGTTGTGAATGTTTCCAGAACGTTGACGGTGGTCACGTCTCAAATGGCATCCTAGTCCCTTTATAGTGCACTACTTTAGACCAGGACCCAATGGGAAGGGATCAAAAGAAGGCCACTATATAGTGAATAGGGAAACCATGTTGCACCCACTGATAAACAAGTAACATTGTTTTCCATTGACTGTAAACCATGTCTTCTCTCTGCTCACCTGTTTGTAGTCCGTTTTAATGAGTTCTGTTACACCAAAGATGAGCTGCTTTAATGATAAGTGCAGCAATCAGATGTCCTTTATTTTGGCACTAATAACATTCCAGACAGCAGTATAGTGTCCTGTCCAGGGGGTGTACTCCATAACAGAGTATAGTGTCCTGTCCAGGGGGTGTACTCCATACAGCAGTATAGTGTCCTGTTCAGGGGGTGTACTCCATACAGCAGTATAGTGTCCTGTCCAGGTGGTGTACTCCAGACAGAAGTATAGTGTCCTGTCCAGGTGGTGTACTCCATACAGCAGTATAGTGTCCTGTCCAGGTGGTGTACTCCATACAGCAGTATAGTGTCCTGTCCAGGTGGTGTACTCCATACAGCAGTATAGTGTCCTGTCCAGGTGGTGTACTCAAGACAGCAGTATAGTGTCCGTCCAGGTTGGTACTCATACAGCAGTATAGTGTCCTGTCCAGGTGGTGTACTCCATACAGCAGTATAGTGTCCTGTCCAGGTGGTGTACTCCATACAGCAGTATAGTGTCCTGTCCATGTGGTGGTACTCCATACAGCAGTATAGTGTCCTGTCCTTTATTTTGGGCACTAATATCACTCCATCCAGCAGTATAGTGTCCTGTCCATGTGGTGTACTCCATACAGCAAGTATGTGTCCTGTTCCCTTTATTTTGGACACTAAATCACTCCATACAGCAGTATAGTGTCCTGTCCTTTTATTTTGGCACTAATATCACTCATCCAGCTAGTAGTGTCCTGTCCTTTATTTGGCACTATATCACTCCATC
>NW_019943693.1:110597-111166 GCF_002910315.2 Salvelinus sp. IW2-2015 | reverse complement strand
ACGCACACACACACACACACACACACACACACACACACACACACACACACACACACTGTGCATAAACACAGCTAGCTGTATAAACACACACTAATATGGTAATATCCTCCCCCTATTCTGTCCTGTTTACAGACCTGCTAGTGCTGCAGGGCAGTGCTTGTTCCGCTGGGCTTCACATGGTGCATACCACAGCCCTGACGGAACACTGCTACACTGTAACAGGAAGTCTGCCTCGGGATATCACACTGTTCTATCTGGTTGGCACTAGCACAGAACAGAACAGAACAGAATAGAACTCTATTAGATAACCAGATGGACAGTAGGCCTGGTTGGTAGAGTTACTGTCACTCTGAGGTCTAGAAAGCTAGCTGGGAAGATCAGCTGGGGAAGATATCACTGATCAGATTCCCCCGGATCATATTACACCAGCTGGCGATAAAAGCAGCAATGTTCAAGCTCTTTGCACGTTTTGCCGTTTCATATCGTTGTGTTCTGTCTTTGTTATAACCAGTTTCATATCCCTGTGTTCTGTCTTTGTTATAATCAGTTTCATATCGTTGTGTTCTGTC
>NW_019943693.1:108226-109472 GCF_002910315.2 Salvelinus sp. IW2-2015 | reverse complement strand
TTTACATATTTCCCTTGTGTTTCTGGTGCTTTGTTATAAACCCAGTTTCATATCCGTTGTTTCTGTCTTGTTAATAAACCAGTTTCATATCTGCTGCTGTAGTCTGTCTTTGTTATAAACCCAGTTTACATATCGTTGTGTTCTAGTCTTTGTCTATAACAGTTTTCATATCACCTGTGTTCTGTCTTTGTTATAACCAGTTTCATATCGTTGTGTTCTGTCTTTGTTATAACCAGTTTCATATCGCTGTGTTCTGTTTAACCTCTTTGCACTTTGTTTCACAGGCAATGCGGGGCAGTATCCACTATAATTACCTACAACTGAGGCCAAATGCTAAACATATCCACTATCATCATTTACAAAATGTCACAATGGTCTTTATTTAGAATATACAGCTGTAGGACCGTAATTTGATCACCACGTTGCAATGCAGGAAATGTGAGGTTAAAAAAGGCTTCTGAACTTTTGTAATTGTCACTCCTGCTCCCTCTCGGGTTCTCGAGGGCGCCAGGCTCCCCATCATTACGCACACCTGTCACCAGTGGCGGATTTAGGTACAGGCGACATGGGCAGCCGCCCCGGTTTTCTATCGCTCATTTGCACGTCACGTCAATGATATCATGTCACCGTGTGGGACCGTGGGTAAACTAACCTTGTCGGAGTGGGCGCCCTGATTCTAGTTTGCGAGCTAGGCAGGCTACTGCCTGGGAAGGTCTCCCACTCAGAAGTATGAGATGGGGAGAGGGGCGGGGGTAGGTTGACCTCAGGTCTCCTCACTGGAAGCCCGAGGTAAGGAGAGCAGTGACCTCAGGTCTCCCCACTGGAAGCCCGAGGTAGGGGGAGCAGGGGAATCTATCAAATAGCGCACCTCTAACTTTGTACATTACTAATGCAATTAGTAAAATCAGTCACACTATGAAATGCTACCAAATAAACCACAATTCATTCATAACACTGTGAATATATATTTTTCACAGACATATTGTTGCATTTTTGTTTCTGGTTTGTTTCGAAATTGTTAAGAATAATATAAAACCAGTCTGCACACCACCAAGGTGAATTGGTTTAGTCTTGCCTCTTGGTTGACAGTGTTGGGGGATGGGTAATGTAGTCTTGACTCTTGGTTGACGGTGTTGGGGGACGGGTAATGTAGTCTTGACTCCTAGTTGACAGTGTTGGGGATGGGTAATGTAGTCTTGACTCCTAAGTTGACAGTGTTGGCGACATGGGTTTAATCCTCTCTCTG
>NW_019943693.1:94047-107254 GCF_002910315.2 Salvelinus sp. IW2-2015 | reverse complement strand
AAGACAGAGCAACATGAGAAGAGGGAGATGCACGCAGAAGAGACTGACTCGCACGCACAACAAGAGAGGGAAAAAAACTGACGACAGAGACCTGCGAACCGAGACGACGACTGGCTGAAGAGGGAAAGAGAACAGACTGGAAGAGGGCAAAACGAGAGCAGAGACTGGGAGACGGAGGAGACTGGAAACCAAAGCGAGACCTGGCTAAAAGACGAGGGAAGAAGAGGAGACTGGGAGAGAGGAGAATGCGAAACGAGAAGAGACTGGAAGAGAGACGATACTGGCGCACAGAAGAGGAGAAATGAGAAAGACGAGCGAGACTGAAAAGAGACGGAGACTGCGAAAAGAGGATACTGGCATACGGAGAGAGACGTGGAAGAGGGAGACACTGGAAGAGGAGGAAGACTGGAAGAAGGAGACTGCGAAAGAGAGAGACTGGAATGACGAGGAGACTGAACGCGACGCAGATAACTGGCAAGAGAGCGAGACGGAAGGAGGAGACCTGAAAGAGAGGAGATGGCAAAGACAGAGGGAACTGGAACAAGAACGGATACTGCGAAAGGGAACAGACTGCAAGAGAGCGGACGACTGCGAAGAGAGCAGACGACCTGGAAGAGACGCTGCGAGAACTGGAAGAGAGGAGACTGGTAACGAGAGAGACTGAATAAAGCGAGAAGAAGAGAGGACACTGGAAGAGAAGAGACTGAAGAGAGAGCAGACTGGAAGAGAGGAGACCTGGAAAGACAGATACTGGACAGAACGACGAGGACAGACTACGCAACTGAGGGAGGAGACCTCGTTGGCGTGAGTAGGGGTGAGGAGAGACTTGAAAGAGCGCGAGAACTGGAACGAGAGGATACTGGAAGAGAGGAAGACTGGAAGAGACGCGAGACTGAAGAGAGGAGACTGAACAGAGGAAGACTGGAGAGAGGAGACTGAAGAGAGGAGCACTGGATGAGAGTGAGAATGGGCAAGAGAGGAGACCTGGAATAGCAGGAGACTCGGAAGAGAGGAGAACTGAAGAGATGAAGACTGCGATGAGAGAGAAAGTGGAAGAAGAGAGACTGGAAGAGAGGAGACTGCAAGAGAGGAGAACTGCGAAAGAGACGATACTGGAAAGAGAGGAGACTGAAAGAGAGGAGACTGGAAGAGAGAGACTGGAAGCAGAGCGAGAAAACTGCGAAGAGAGGATACTGAAGACAGAGGAGACCTAGGAAGAGAGGAGACTGCGATGAGAGCAGAATGGAAGAGAGGAGACGGAAGAGAGGAGACTGAAGACAGGAGACTGGAGAAGAGGATACTGGAAGCAGAGAGACGGACTGTCACGGATACAATCCATTAACATAAGCCTTTCTATTACAAACAGCTCTTTCATGGCCTGTCTACAGTAAGATCATTTTTAACCTCTCTTTTAAAACACAATACTAGATACCGTCCACAGCACGCCCACGCACGCACGCACGCACGCACCGCACGCACGCGACGCACGCAACGACACGCAGCCCACGCACACACACACCACACAACACACACAACACACACAACCACACACACCACACACACACCACTGTGCATAAAACACAGCTAGCTGATAAACACACAACCAATTACTGCGTAATATCCTCCCCCCTATTCTGTCCGTTACAGACCTGCTAGTGCTGCAGAGGCAGTGCTTGTTCCGCTGGCTTCAGCATGGTGCCATCCACAAGCCCTGACGGAACACTGCTACACTCTAACAGCGAAGTCTGCCTCCGGGATATCACACTGCTTCCTATCTGGTTGCCACTACACAGAACAAACCAGAAACACAGGAATAGAACTCTATTAGATAACCAGATGGACAGTAGGCCCTGGTTAGCTTAGAGTTACTGTCCACTCTGCAGGTCTAGAAAGCGACCTGGGCAAGCATCAGCTGGAAGCAGATCACTGATCAGATTCCCCGGACATCATATTACACCAGCTGGCCGATAAAAACACGCCAAATGTTCAAACAAGCTCTTTGCACCTTTTGCCGTTTCATATCGTTCGTGTTCTGTCTGTTATAACCAAGTTCATATCCCTGTGGTCTGTCTTTGTTATAATCAGTTCATATCGTTGTGTTCTGCTCTTTGTTAGAACCAGTTTCATATCGTTGGTTCTGTCTTTGTATAATCAGTTTCATATTGTGTTCTGTCTTGTTATAACCAGGGTTCACATATCACTTTTTCTGTCTTTGTATAAACCATTTCATGATCGTGTGTTCTGTCTTTTTATAACCAGTTCATATCGTTGTGTTCTGTCTTTGTTATAAATCAGTTTCATATCGTTGTTGTTCTGTCTTTGTTATAAACCCAAGTTCATTCAATCGTTGTTTCTGTCTTTGTTATAACCATGTCATATTGTTTGGTCTGTCTTTTTATAACCAGTTTCAATATCACTGTGTTCTGCTCCATTTGTTATTAAACCCAGTTCATATCACATGAGTTCTGTCTTTGTTATAACCATTTCAATATCACTGTGTTCTGTCTTTGTATAACCAGTTCATATCCTGTGCGTCTGTGCTTTGTTCATAACCCAGTTTCATATCACTGTGTTTCTGTCTTGTTATAAAAAACCAGTTCATATCGTTGTGTTCTGTTCTTTGTTATAACCATCTTCATAATCATTGTGTTCTGTCTTTGTTATAAACCAGTTTCAAATATCGTTGTGTTCTAGGTCTTTGCTTACTAACCAGTTTCATATTCCTTGTGTTCTGTCTTTGTATATAAAACCAGTTTCTATATCGTTGTTTCTGCTCTTTGTATAAACCAGTTCTTCATATCGCTGCTGTATCTGTCTTCTGTTATAAACCCAGGTTTACATATCGTTGCTTGTTCTCGTCTTTTCTATAACACAGTTTCATATCACCTGTGTTCTGTCTTTTGCTTTATCAACCAGTTTCCCATTATCGTGTTTCGGTCCTTCTGTTATAAACCAGTTTTCATATCGCTTGTTTCTGTTCTAACCTCTTTGCACTCTGTTTCCACAGGCAATTGCGGCGCAGTACATCCACATCACTAATTACCTACAACTGAGGCCAAAATTGCTTAAACCATATCCAACTTAACTCATCATTTATCACAAATGTCACAGATGGGTCACTATTATGTTAGAAATTATACAGCGTGTCAAGGACCGCTAATTTCTGATCACCTACGTTGACAATGCAGGAAGAATGTCGAGCGTTAAATAAAGGCTTCTGGAACTTTTGTATGTTGTCCGACTCTGCTCCCTCTCAGGAGGTTCTCGGTCGAGGCGCCCAGCTCCCCCATCATTACGCCACACCTGTCCACCGAGTGGCGATTACGGTAGCAGGCACAGGGCAGCCGCCCGCTTTTTCTATCGCCTCCATTTGCACGTCACGTCCAATGATTATCATCGTCACCCTGTGGCGACCGTGCGTAAACTAACCCTTGTCGAGGTGGGCGCCCTGATTCTCAGCTTGCCAGCAGGCACGGCTACCTGCCTGGGGAAGGTCTCCCAACTCAGAAGTATTCTAGATGGGTCGAGGAGGGCGCGCCGGGTTAGGTTGCACCTCAGGTCTCACTCTCACTGAGCCCTGAGGTAAGGAGACCAGTGATCCTCAGTCCCTCCCCACTGGAAGCCCGAGTGAGTAGGGGAGCAGGCGGAATCTATCAAATAGCGCACTCCTAACTATTGTACATTACTTAATGCCAATTAGTAAAATCAGTACACACTATGAAATGCTACCAAATAAACCACACAATTTCATTCCATAACACTGCTAAACATACTATATTCTTACACAAGAACATATTGTCTGCATTTTTTGTTTCTCGGTTGTCTTCGAAAATTCCGGTTAAGCAGAAAAATTATAAAACCAAGTCTGCACCACCCACCAAGCGTGAATTGAGTTTAGTGCCTTGCCTCTGGTGACAAGTGCTTGGGAGGCGTAATGTAGTCTTGACTCCTGGATTGACGTCATGTTGGGGGACGCGTAAGTAGTCTTGACTCCTAGTTGACAGTGTCTGGGATGCCGGTAATGTAGTCTTTGACTCCGTAGTTGACAGTCGTTGAGGATGGTAATTTAAGTCTTGACTCTTGGTTGACAGTGCTTGGGATGGCTAAATGTATCTTGACTACTTGGTTGACAGTGTTTTGGGGGATGAGCTAATGTAGTCTTGACTCTTGGCTGACAGTGTTGGGGGAAATTCTAGTAATTTAGTCTCGACTCTTGCTGTGCACAGCTGTTGGGCCATGGTATTAGTCTTGACTCCTTGACGTTGACAGTGTTGGGGATGGGTAATTTAGTCTCGACTCTTGGTTGGACAGTGCTATGGGGGAATAATAGTCGTCAATTTAGTCTCGTACTCTGGTTAACAGGACGCATTAGGGAGGATGGGTAAATGTA
The DNA here is from genome assembly GCF_002910315.2 of Salvelinus sp. IW2-2015. NCBI lineage: Eukaryota > Metazoa > Chordata > Actinopteri > Salmoniformes > Salmonidae > Salvelinus > Salvelinus sp. IW2-2015. The sequence continues at coordinate 102,864 of NW_019943693.1, read as the reverse complement.
AGTCTTGACTCTGCCCGTTTGACAAGCGTGTGGGGATGGGTCAATGTATTTCTTGACTCTTTGGCTTGACACTTGTTGGGCATGGTAATGCTAGTCTTGACCTCTTGGTTGACCAGTGTTGACTGGGCATCGGAGTAATAGTCTTACTCTTGGTTTGACAGCGTGTCTCGGGGGATGGTTATGTAGTCTCGAACTCTTGGTTTAGACAGCGGTTGGGCGGATGGTAAATGTAAGTCTCGACGCCTTCGGTGACAGTGTTCGGCCGGGCATGGTTAAAAATTTAGTCTCGGACTCTTGAGTACAGTGTGGGGAATCATGCCGTAATAGAAGTCTCGACTCATTGATGACATGTTGGGAATGAAGGTAATTTAGTCTCACGACTCCTTGGTTGACAGTGTTGGGGCATGCGCTAATGTAAGTCCTCGACTCTGGTTACAAGGGTTGGGCATGCGGTAATGTCAGTCTCGAAACTCTGGATTCACAGGGATTGGGGGCATGCGTAATGTAGTCTCGACTCTTTGGTGTGACAGGGTTGCGGGATGCGTAAGTTATCGTCGCACTCTTGCGTGACAGGGTTGGGACGTGGGTAATGTTAGTCTCGACTCTTCGCGTTGACAGTGTTGCGGCATGGGAATGTAGTCCGACTCTTGGTTGAACCAGGTTGGGATGCACGGAATGAGGCTCGACTCTTGGTGACAGGGGTTGCGGGATGTAATTTAGTCTCGACTCTTGGTTGACAGGGTTTGCGGGATGCGGTAATGCTAGTCTCGACTCTTGGATTGACAGTGTTGGAGGGCCATGGTAATGTAAGTCTGACTCCTTGGTTGACCAGGGTCTGGGCGAAAATGCGGTAAATGTTTAATCTCGACTTCTTGGTGACAGCGGGTTGGGGAGATGGGTAATGTAAGTCCTCGACTCTTGCAGTTGACAGGGATTGCGAGTTGGGGGATGGGTAATGTAGTCTCGACTCTTGGTTGACAGGGTTGGGGGATGGGTAATGTAGTCTCGACTCTTGGTTGACAGGGTTGGGGGACGGGTAATGCAGTGATGCTCGAGTTGCCAAATCAACACAAATGGATAAGAAAAGGTCATCAGTTTTGGAAAAAGAGGAACGAAGAAGAAGAGGAGAAACACGCGAAAGATCAAGGTATGTAGCTGTGTTTTTTGTTAGCAATAGGGTAATAGTGTAATAATTAAATTCTCTTATCTATTTGTATTTATATACTACAATTTGTCTTTGTTACTTCTATTTTATATTTATGAGTCTTATTTTGGTATTTATTTTTATATTCATATAGTATTAAATGTTATGATTATTTATTTGTGTTGTTCCAAATGTATGAATAAAAATGACAGTTAGTGCAGAATGGTGTTTTTTTTGGGCCAGTGGGGCTGAAGGGAGAGTTCGCCCAGGGAGCCATACAAGATAAAACCGCCACTGCCTGTCACCATCGTTACGCGCATCAGCGTTTCATTGGACTCACCTGGACTCCATCACCTTATTGGATTGCCTCTCCTATATCTGTCTGCTCCTCGGTTTGATCCCGGGGTCAGCATTAACGTCGTGATGTTTCCCCTGTCCGGACGCTGTCCGTGTTTTGAGGCACATTAAATATTCACTCCCTGTACTTGCTTCTCGTCTCCCAGCGTCTGTCGTCACAATATTTTCCACTTTCCTTTACGTAAAATGTATCGACCCCTTACAAAAACGTTCCATTCATTATAATCCACATAGTAATTCACATTTCCTGTTGCTGCAGGATTATTTTCCTGCTGTAGCAAACTGGCTCAAATTAAGATCCTACATCTGTAGCAATATGATAGACTTGAATCCATGCCGAGAGAGACCAAGTTAAGTTCTGTTCTAAACCCAGGCCTCAGGCCCAGGCAGCTGAGCTTGCATAGGCAGTTATATCTGAAGCTCAAACCCTCTAACCGTAACCACACTGACAAGTTAATCTGGGGATCTCTCCAAATGTGAAAAGTTAATGTGTGTGTGTATGTGCGCGTGCTTCCGAGTGTGTGTGTGTGTGTGTGTGGTGTGTGTGTGTGTGTGTGTGTGTGTGTGTGTGTGTGTGTGTGTGTGTGTGTGTGTGTGGGTGTTGCTCGAAAAGGGGTCTCCCCTTCTGGTCTTTTTCCTGCTAGAAACAGCTACTGACCCAATACTACTGACCCAACTACTGCCCAAACTACTGAACCAGCTACTGACCAGCTACTGACCAGCTACTGACCAACTACTGAACCAACTACTGACCCAACTACTGACCAGCTACTGACCAGCTACGACCAAACTACTGACCAACTATATCTGATACACTACTGACCAACTACTGACCAAACTACTGACCTACAACTACTGACCCAACTACTGACCCAGCTACTGACAGCCTAACTGACTAACTACTGACCAACTACTGACCAACTACTGACCCAGCTACTGACCAACTACCGACCCTAACTGACCCAGCGACTGACCAGCTACTGACAGCTACTGAAAAAAAACCGCAACTACTGACCCAAGCAACTGACCCAACACTGACCCACTACTGACCAGCTACTGACAACTACCGACCAACTACTGACAAACTACTGAACCAGCTACTGCCCAACTACTGACCAACTACTGACCCAACTACTGACCCAGCTACTGACCAACTACTGACCAACTACCTGACCCAGCGACTTGACCAGTTACTGACCAGCTACTGACCCAACTATCGACCCAGCTACTAGACCCAACTACTGACCCAACTACTGACCCAGCTACTGACCAGCCTACGACCCAGCACTACTGACCAGCTACTGACCCAACTACTGACCCAGCTACTGAACCCAACTACTGACCCAACTAACTGACCCAGCTACTGACCAGGCTACTGACCCCAACTACTGACCCAGCTACTGACCCAACTACTGATCCGTCAACTACTGACCAGCACTGACCAGCTACTGACCCACTACTGACGCCAACTACTGACCAACTACTGACCCAGATACTGACCAGCTACGGACCCAAGCTACTGACCCAGCTACTGACCGCAGCTACTGACCAACTACTGACCCAACTACTGACGCAGCTTACTGGACCCACTACTGACCCAACTACTGACCAGCTACTTGACCCAACTACTGACCAGCTACTATGAACCCAACTACTGACCCAACTACTGACCCAACTACTGACCACTACTGACCCAAACTACTGACCCACTACTGACCAACTACTGACCAAGCTACTGACCCAACTACTGGACCCACTACTGACCATACTGCCCCAACTACTGGCCAACTACTGACCACTACTGACCCAACTACTGACACTACTGACCAAACTGACCAACTACTGACCCACTACTGACCACTACGACCAGCTACCTGACCAACTACTGACCACTACTGACCGCAGACCACATACTAGACTACGACCCAACTACTAACCAGACACACCGACCAGCTACTGACCCAACTACTGACAACTACTGACCAGCTGGAGAGGGAAGTACGGGCTGGGAGGAAGGGGGAAAAGTAGGGGCGGGAGGAAGAGGGCAGAGAGTAGGGGGAGAAGCTGGGAGCGAGGGGAACGTAGGGGCCTGGGAGGAAGGGGAAAGTAGGGGCTGGGAGGAGGGCGAACGTAGGGGCTGGGATGGAGGGGAAAGGTCGGGCTGGGAGGAGGGAACAGGCTAGGAGGAAGTGGCTGGGAGGAGGGGAAAGTAGGGGCGGGAAGGAGGGGAAAAGTAGGGCTGGGAAGGAAGGGAGAACGTTAGGGGCTGGGAGGCAAGGGAAAGTTAGGGGCCTGGGAGAGGTAGGGTGGAGGAGGGATGTAAAGGGGCCTGGGAGGAGGGGGAATGTGGGCTGGGAGCAGAGGGAAAAGGGGCTGGGAGGAGGGGAAAGTAGGGGCTGGAGGAGGGGAAAGTAGGGAGGCTGGGAGGAGGGGCAAAAGTAGGGGCTTGGGAGGAGGGGAAAGTGGGCTGGGAGGAGGGGAACGTAGGGGCTGGGAGGAGGGGACTTAGGGGCTGGGAAGGAGCGGGGATGTAGGGCTGGGATGAGGGAAAGTAGGGGCTGGGAGGAGGGAGAGTAGGGGCTGGGAGGAGGGGAAAGTAGGCTGGGAGAGGGAACGTAGGGCTTGGAGAGGGGATGTAGGGGCTGGGAGAGGGGAAAAGTAGGGGCTGGGAGAGGGGAATCGTAGGGGCTGGAGGAGGGGAAAGTAGGGGCTGGGAGGAGGGGAACGTAGGGGCTGGGAGGAGGGGAACGTAGGGGCTGGGAGAGGGGAGAGTAGGAGCGGGAGAGGGAACGTAGGCTGGGAGGAGGGAAAGTAGGGGCCTGGGAGGAGGGAGGTAGGCTGGAGGAGGGGAAAGTAAGGGGCTGGAAGAGGGGATGTAGGGGCAGGGAGGAGGGGAAAGTAGGGGCTGGAGAGGGAACGTAGGGGGCCGGGAGGAGGGGAATGTAGGGCTTGGAGGAAGGGGAACGTAAGCTTGGAGGAGGGGAACGTTAGGGGACTGGGAGGAGGGGAACGTAAGGGATGGGAGGAGGAGTTTTGGAGGAGGAAAGAGTTTACATCCCAAATGGCACCCTATTCCATATGTGCCCCATTCAAAGGTAGTGCACTATGAAGGGAATAGGGTGCCATTTGGTACGCAGCCAGAATCACTGTTAGACTAGGGTATTTGCAACGATGTATATAAACCCTGGATTGTTAATGCTGTGTATTGGCCACTGACAGGCTTTGAAGCCACTAGTCGGCCATATTGGTACTCCCCGGTAGGAGCAGTCCTCCATGGGAATGGATGGAATTCTGCAGTATTTCAATTGAACATTTCAAGGACTAAATTACATGTATTTAAGTATTTCTTTGTTGTAGTGGTGACAATAACATTAGTAATCTCTAAAAAAGTATACCTTAAGGAAAATGTTTACACAGTACCAGTCAAAGGTTTGGACACACCTACTCATTCAAGGGTTTTTCTTTCTTTTTACTATTTTCTACATTGTAGAATAATAGTGAAGACATCAAAACTATGAAATAACACATATGGAATCATGTAGTAACCAAAAAAGTGCCAAACAAATTTAATATATTTTAGATTCCTCAAAGTAGCCACCCTTTGCCATGATGACAGTTTTGCACACTCTTGGCATTCTCTCAACCAGCTTCATGAGGTAGTCACCTGGAATGCATTTCAATTAACAGATGTGCCCTGTTAAAAGTTAATTTGTGGAATTTCTTTCCTTCTTAATGTGTTTGAGCCAATCAGTAGTGTTGTGACAAGATAGGGGTGGTATACAGGAGACAGCCCTATTTGGTTAAAGACCAAGTCCATATTATGTCAAGAACAGCTCAAATAAGCAAAGAGAAACGACAGTCCATCATTACTTTAAGACATGAAGGTCAGTCAATATGAAACATTTCAAGAGCTTTGAAAGTTTCTTCAAGTGCAGTTGCAAAAACCATCAAATGTTATGATGAAACTGGCTCTCATGAGGACCGCCACAGGAAAGGAAGACCCAGAGTTACCTCTGCTGCAGAGGATAAGTTCACTAGAGAGTTACCAGCCGCAGAAGTTGCAGCCCAAATAAATGCTTCACAGAGTTCAAGTAACAGACACATCTCAACATCAACTGTTCAGAGGAGACTGTGTGAATCAGGCCTTCATGGTCAAATTGCTGCAAAGAAAACACGACTAAAGGACACCAATAATAAGAAGAGACTTGCTTGGGCCAAGAAACATGAGCAATGGACATTAGACCAATGGAAATCTGTGCTTTGGTCTGGTGAGTCCAAATGTGAGATTTTTTTTAGTCCAAATTTGAGATTTTTGGTTCCAACTGCCATGTCTTTGTGAGACGCAGAGTAGGTGAACGGATAATCTCCGCATGGGTGGTTCCCACCGTGAAGCATGGAGGAGGAGGTGTGATGGTGTGGGGGTGCTTTGCTGGTGACACTGTAGGTAATTTATGTAGAATTCAAGGAACACTTAACTAGCATGGCTACCACAGCATTCTGCAGCGATACACCATTCCATCTGGCTTGCAATTAGTGGGACCATCATTTGTTTTTCAACAGGACAATGACCCAACACACCTCCAGGCTGGGTAAGGGCTATTTGACCAAGAAGGAGAATGATGGAGTGCTGCATCAGATGACCTGGCCTCCAAAATCACCCGACCTCAACCCAATTGAGATGGTTTGGGATAAGTTGGACCGCAGAGTGAAGGAAAAGCAGCCAGCAAGTACTGAGCATATACCAGGACCTATAGACCAGGACCTATAGACCAGGACCTATAGACCAGACCAGGACCTATATACCAGTGATTTGTAATGCGAAAGTTTGTAATTGTGACTGACGCGTTATCTTGATGAAGTTTTAAAAAGTCTTCTGAAGTTTGTATTCTCTTTTAACAGTCAGACTTCCTTATTTTGCCCTAATTTAACATTTTCAACCCTACAAAATGTTCCACTAAGTAATTCAGCATTTTTCTTTTGCTGCCAGGGTTATTTTCCTGCTGTCAGCAACTGGCTCAAATTAAGATCCTACAATCTGTATGCTTTTATAGTTCTTCTGTTAGAAAACATTTCAATTTGGCCTATCCATATAGGCCAGAGTAAGGCGGTTAACTTGGTTAGTATATATTTTTGATTTAGACCTCTTAAGATGGGAACGTGTTTTTTCTGAGGTTATAACGTGGCTGTGTTGCTGTTTGGAAGAATGTTTAAAATTAGGAAAAATATTATCGGAGACCAAAAGTTGCACTTCTTAAAAAGGTACCGAATTTGTGGACGACCCATATGTAGAGGATTAAAGGGAGTTGGGAGCTAAAGCTTATAGGAGAAAAGCTTGGATCACAAGGCTGACTGCGTGTTGAAATAAAAGAATATATGGCATTCTGCAGAGTCAGTCTTAGTTATTCAAACAGCTACAGCAGGATTATCAACACATCAATCCTGGAACAGGAGAGAAACTGACAAATACAGCGATGAAAATAAAATTGAGGGTCAAGTCCTGGGGCGGGCAGCGCAAGCACTATGGTGGTTTTTGTCTGTTGTTTGTTTTTCCATGATTGACTCCACCACACACAAAACCACAATCTTAACGCTTTTTTCCGCACTTAACCTTAGTGGGAAAAATGCTAAACTGACGCCGAATCAGCATCTTAGGGGCAAACTTCACCCTACGCCGGTAAGAACTAAGAGAGTGGTGTAGATAAGATAAGGACTGGTTGTTAGAGACGTCCTGTGTTTGTTGTAAGAGGAGTAACTGATTCAGGGTCAGTTTTTCTGAGAGCTTTGAGCAGAATGCAGGTTCAGCAGTGACAGTGTAGAGCTGTGTGTTTGACAGACGTATTAATCAGCCGTGTGTGTGTTTGTGTCCGTACTGTCAGCATGAGCAGAGGTAGCTGATCCAAGCTTCTTTTATTTTTAGCCTTCCTCTCTTCATCCATTTCGTGTTCCGCCCGTGACTAGTTGACCACAGAGGCTGAATCTCACAAACATACTCTCACACACACACCGACACACGCCATCCATTCACCCTTAACCCTTTAAATGAAAGGTTTCTTAAAGAAGAAATATGATAGCAATGGTAGGCAATTAAAAAAAGTCTGGTAGCAGTTACATCTCTTTGGAGATTATGGGGACATTTTCAGACTGATAAAGGTGAGACACAACATTCACTGACACAAAGCCTGAATTGAAAAACATCGCACTGTGATTTTAAATGGCGATCGCTGATTAATTTGTTTTGTACAACGTCCCCTCATTTTGAAGTCACACAAACGATTCTTAGCATGGCAGTTACAGATGAATGTAGCAAAAGTAGATGTCTAACCAACTTGCCAAAACCATAGTTTTGTTAACAAGAAATTTCTGGAGTGGTTCAAAAACGAGTTTTAATGACTCCAACCTAAGTTTATGTAAACTTCTGACTTAACTGTATATAGACCAGCACTGCAGCTGTGATGAATCAGTAACTGTGTTTCCATAAGCTTGAGTTGTTATTATTAGTAGCTTGTGTCTGTTTTTAAATCGTTATTTCTGAGAGCGGAGGGACAGCGAGTCAGGTGAGAGAGCGGAGGGACAGCGAGTCAGGTGAGAGAGCGGAGGGACAGCGAGTCAGGTGAGAGAGCGGAGGGAAGCGAGTCGGGTGAGAGAGCAGAGGGACAGCGAGTCAGGTGAGAGAGAGGAGGGACAGCGAGTCAGGTGAGAGAGCGGAGGGACAAGCGAGCTGGGTGAGAGAGCAGAGGGACAGCGAGTCGGGTGAGAGGTAGCCTCACCGCTGCTCTCTACATTTGAATGTATTATGCTCACTCAGCTGTGTCCTACAAGTAATACAACAAATGCTCTACTACCAGTGTGATCATGTACCTCACATGTTGAAATGTCATAGAAGGTACAAGACAGAACTGTTTTTAATAGGTTCACGTTGCCAACTGTTTTTAATAGGTTCATGTTGACAGCTGTTTTTAATAGGTTGATGTTGACCAGCTGTTTTTAATAGGGTGATGTTGACAGCTGTTTTTAACAGGTTGATGTTGACCAGCTGTTTTTAACAGGTTGATGTTGACCAGCTGTTTTTAATAGGTTCACGTTGACCAGCTGTTTTTAATAGGTTCACGTTGACCAGCTGTTTTTTAATAGGTTCATGTTGACCAGCTGTTTTTATAGGTTGATGTTGACCAGCTGTTTTTAATAGGGTGATGTTGACAGCTGTTTTTAACAGGTTGATGTTGACAGCTGTTTTTTAACAGGTTGATGTTGACCAGCTGTTTTTAATAGGTTTATGTTGACCAGCTGTTTTTAATAGGTTCACGTTGACCAGCTGT
>NW_019943693.1:84467-91662 GCF_002910315.2 Salvelinus sp. IW2-2015 | reverse complement strand
CTAGACCAGGACCCTATAGAACCAGGACCCTATAGACAGACCAGGAACATAGTACCAGGACCTATAGACCAGGACCTATAGACCGTAGGAACCTAGCAAGACCTATAGACCACGGACCTATAGAACGACTAATAGCCAACCAAGACCGCCATAGACCAGACAGACCTATGACGCACCGCCAGATGCAGACACTATAGACAGACCATAGCACCACCATAGACCAGGACAGCCGAAGACCAAGACCAGAAGACCTCATAGACCAGGACCCATTGCAGACCCACTAGACAGCCAGGCTATGACCATTAGACCCAAGACCAGACCTAAACTGATGACAGGACCTAATAGACCCAGGACCTATAGAACGACAGGAACCTATAGAACCTAACCAGACCAGGAACCTATAGCCCAGACCAGACCTATAGACCAAGACCTATAGACCATGACCAGGACCTATAGACATCCAGGACCCTACTAGACACGACCAGGACCTATAGACCAGACCAGGCCTAATAGACAATGAACCAATAGACCTATAGCCCAGAACGTATAGACCAGCCCAGGCCCATAGGACCAGACCAAGACCTATAGACCAGGACCTATAGACCAGGACCTTATAGACACGACCAGGACCTATAGACCAGACCCAGGACCTATAGACCAGACCAACACCTATGACACCAAGACCTATAGACCAGACCAGAGACCTAAGACCAGGACCTATAGACCCGACCAGGACCTACTACGACCAGACCAGGACACTATAGACACGACCAGGGCTATACGCACAATCGACCTATAGACCTACTAGACCAGGACCTATAGACCAGACAGGACCATAGACAGACCGACCTATAGACCAGGACCTATAGACCAGGACCTATACGACCAGACCTATAGACCTCAGGCACCCTAAGACCAGGACCTCACAGACCAGGACCTACAGACCCAGGACCTATAGACCCAGACCAGGACCTATTATGCACCAAGGACCTATAGACCAGGACCTATCAGACCAGGACCTAAAGACCAGGACCTATAGACCAGCGACCTACAGACCAGGACCTACAGACCAGGACCTTATAGACCAGGACGTAAAGGACCAGACCCGGACCTAAAGACCAGGACCTATAGACCAGACCAGGACCTATGACCAGGACCTATAGACCAGGACCTATAGACCAGGAACTACGACCCCAACGGACCTACAGCACCAAGGACCTACAGCCAGCGAACCTACAGACCAGCCCAGACTATAGACCAGACCAGACGCTATTACAGAACGCAGGACCTATACAGACGCAGAACCAGACTACAGACAGCCGACCTATAGACCCACGATCCAGTAGGGTAAGAGGAGAAATACAGCTCTTGAAATTCTCAGCATTCCTTCAGGCAGACAGGAAACAGAGTCCCTGACCTCCAAACACACACACACACACACACAACACACACCACACACACACACACACAACACACACCACAACACACACACACACACACACACCACACACACACACCACACACCACACACCACCACACACAACACACCTAACATCACTTAACATCCGGCGCCGACGAGATGGCCGCCTCGCTTCGCGTTCCTTGGAAAATATGGCAGTATTTTGTTTTTTTAATGTGTTATTTCTTACATCGGTACCCCAGGTAATCTTAGGTTTCATTACATACAGTCGGAGGATACTGTATACGATTAACGTCAACTCACATCACGTTCCTCCAGGAAATATGAACTTTCCCCAGAAACGGTCCAGTGTTTTGCCTTCCACCCAATACAATGGATCTGATCCCAGCCGGCGACCCTCGTGCGACGCCGTAAAACAGGGGCAAACGAGGGGTCTCCTGGCCAGGCTTCGGAGACGGGCACATCGCGCTCCACTCCCTAGCATACTACTCGCCAATGTCCAGTCTCTTGACAATAAGGTTGATGAAATCCGAGCACGGTAGCCATTCCAGAGAGACATCAGGGATTGCAACGTGCTCTGCTTCACGGAAAAAATGGCTAACTCAAGAGACGCTAACGGATCGGTGCAGCCAGCTGGTTTCTTCATGCATCGCGCCGACAGAACCAAACATCTTTCTGGTAAGAGAAGGGGCGGGGGGGTATGCCTTACTGATTAACGAAGACGTGGTGTGATCATCATACCAACACACAGGAACTCAGTCATTCTGTTCACCTGATCTAGACCTCCTCACAATCAAATGTCGACCGCATTATTACCAAGGGACTTCTTTCGGTTCATAATCACAGCCGTATATTTCCCCCCCAAGCAGCACACTCGATGGCCTCCGAACGAACTTTTATCTGACCTCTTTGTAACACTGGAAACCCACACACCCTGAGGCTGGCATTCATCGTAGCTGGGGATTTTAAACAAGGCTAATCTAAAAACAAAACTCCCTAAATTCTATCAACCATATCCGATTGTGCTACCAGGGCTGGAAAAACCCAGATCATTGTTATCATACATCATTCCGCGACGCATAATGGCCTCCCCGCCCCCTTTCGGAAAAGCTGACCACGACTCCATTTTGTTGATTCCACGCCTACAAACAGAAACTAAAACAACAAGCTCCCGCGCTCAGGTCTGTTCAACGCTGGTCCCGACCATCTGATTCCACGCTTCAAGAGACTGCTTCGATCACGCGGCATTGAATATGTTCCGCCTTAGCGTCCAACAACAATATTGACGAATATGCTGATTCGGTGAGCGAGTTCATTAGGAAGTGCATTGACGATGTCGTACCGACAGCAACGATTAAAACATTCCCAACACGAAACCGTGGATTGCGGCAGCATTCGCGTGAAACGGAAAGCGCGAACCACTGCTTTTAACCAGGGAAGGTGCCGACGAGCATCGACCGAATACAACAAGATGTAGCTATTTCTCCGCAGGCAATCCAACAGGCTAAGTCCCAGTCACAGAACAAAATCGAGTCAGCAATTCAACAGCTCAGCACACGAAGGTATGTGGCAGCGCGCTCTATCCAGTCAACTGCACGGATTACCCAAAAACGAAACCAGCCCGGTCGCGGACCAGGATGTCTTGTCCCAGACGCGCTAAAACAACTTTTTTTGCCCGCTTTGGAGGACAATACAGTGCCCACTGACAGGCCTACAAAACCTGCGGGCTCTCCCTTTCACTGCCCACGCCGAGGTGAGTAAAACATTCAAAACGTGTTAACCTCGTCGCAAGGCCTGCGAGGCCCCAGACGGCATTCCAGCCCGCGTCCCTCAGAGCATCGCTCATGCCCACCAGCTGGCTGGTGTGTTACGGACATATTCATCAAACCTCCTTATCCCAGTCCTGCTGTTCGCCAACATACGCTTCAGAGGGCCACCATTGTTCCTGTTCCACGAAGCTAAGGTAACTGGCTAAACGACTAACCGCCCGTAGCACTCACCTTCCGTCATCATGAGTTGCTTTGAGACCAGACTAGTCAAGAGCATAATCACTCACCACCCTACCACACCCTACGACGCCACTCCAACTTTGCTTACCGACCCAATTTAGGTCCACACAGACGACGCATCGTCAACCACAACTGCACACGGCCTCTAACCCATCCCTGGACAAGAGGAATACCCATCGTGAGAATGCTGTTCATCCGATTACAGCTCGCATTTACACCAAGTCTCACCCTCCAAACTCGTCATCAACCGCTTCGAGACCTGGGTCCTCCGACCCCGCCCTGTGCAACTGGGTCCTGCGACTCTTCCTGACCGGGCCGCCCCAGGTGGTCTAGGGTCAGGCCTAACCAACATCTCCACCCCGCTCCAATCCTAAACACTGGGCCCCCAGCGGTCGCGCTTCATAGCCCTCTCCTGTACTCCCCTGTTCACTTTAATAGGTTCACGTTGACCAGCTGTTTTTAATAGGTTCATGTTGACCAGCTGTTTTTAACAGGTTGATGTTGACCAGCTGTTTTTAATAGGTTCACGTTGCACTATGCAGAAATCACTCAGCCATTTCCTGGTTGCTAAAATTCGAATAGATCGCCTAATTTCAGTTTATGTGACAAAACAAGCAAGTGTAGTGTAGAGAATCATTGTACCATCTAAACCGCTGTGAAATATCTTTTCCATAAACAAAAATATTGTATGTTCAGCTGTTTTTAAAGCTGCTGTACAAAACCGAAAGTAAAAAACGCAAAAACGAAACGTAAGATCGGGAAACATAGAAATAGTGCACATACTGTAAATATATAGAACATAGAACGTATCTACCGCTTCTTAGACTGGCTTTCAATGAGAATGACTGATCTATAACACCCACTTCTATGTAGATTTGGACGGGTCGCCCCAAAAAAGTTACATATTCTCAGTGGTAGACCTCGGCTTGCAGTTTGACTCAGCCAGGTGACCTTGGTGACCATTGATCTAGAGCGTACCAATAACCCTGGTCTCCCCTCTCTCTAGGGACTAGCAGGGCTAATTAACTGGTCTGTTAAAGGCAGCGGCCCCCAAAAGGCCTGTAGAATTGGGTGTGAATATTGAGCATGTCATGATTGTCCCTTAAGGCTATCCATACTAATTCCCTTATTAACAATTTACACTCTTCTACCTGTATACGGGTTGAAAACGGCAGATTTGGAACACTGCTAAACACCTAACTTGGTACACAGTGGCTGTACAGTAGTAACATGCTATACGTGACGTCAGACCTCAGGCTCTCTGCTTCACAGCTCTGTGACGGGTTTTGACGGACGACTTGAGCACCGTACCGCAACAACAAGTTGCCCCCATCCCTCCTGCTAATTTGGCAACTTTTGCAAAAATATTTTTGTAGTCTTGAGTGAGGGAAAATTCTGTAAATTACAAGAACTCTTTTTGTATTTTGAAAGTTGAGAGACATTGAGGTCATTTACGAGCCAAAACACCCGTGAGTTCCGTTAAGTCCAAATGTGAACTTGACATTTCCATATAATAAAAGGAATGTAATACACACAGTGTCAACGTTTATGATCAGTACGTTCGATGCACAGCTACAAGATATGACGTTATACCCTGGGTTGTCCTGAACACAATGAACCTACGTTTTTTGTTGTTGTTGCATTGTGAATAAAATTTGTCCGCGGACCTCACATCTGAATTCCCCCATGATTCCATTCTATACCAAAATTACAATCTGCTTCTCTGAATTGCGTCGTGAAAGCCTAACACCGTAAGATCATATTTTATCATTTTAGCTAGTCATGTTGGACAAATAGAACATGTTTTTTTTTTAGGATTGAATAAACAACAACAGTAAATGTGTAAAGGCAGAGATGCAGGGCTGTGTTCAAAATAACTACAAGTTGGATTTGCTCTAGATCCTCAACGACACAGCCAGGAGAGTTGAAATAAACAGCTCTAGATCCTCAACGACACAGCCAGGAGAGTTGAAATAAACAGCTCTAGATCCTCAACGGCACAGCCTGTTATTGTTTCCGAGAGGAGCAGACCGAGAACTGTGTATGGCCGAGAGAGGAGGAGAGAGAGAGAAAGAGAGAGAGAGAGAGAGAGAGAGAGAGAGCATGAGAGAGAGAGAGAGAGAGAGAGAGAAGGGAGGGAGAGGAAGCGAGAGATGACTGTGTATGGAGAGGAGAGAGAGAGAGAGAGAGAAGCGAGAGTAGAGAGAGACTGTGTATGAGAGAAGTGTAAGGAGATGGTATTGAGAGAGAGAGAGACTGTAGGAGAAGAAGAGAGAGAGAGAGAGAGAGAGAGAGAGGAGAGAGAGGCAGAGAGAGAGAGAGAGAGAGAGAGATGAGAGAGAGGAGAGAGAGAGAGAGAGAGTGGACTGTATGGAGAGAGAGAGAGCAGAGACTCTGTATGTGTAATGTCTAACTGTTGAATTTTTTATTGTTTACTTCCTTTTGTATATTATCAGACTCACTTGCTATTGGCAATGTTAACACATGTTTCCCATGAATAAAGCCCGCTTGAATTGAATTGAAGTTGAATTGATATTCAGGAGCTAGAGAGAGATTATTCAGTAGCTAGACAGAGATATTCAGAGCTTAGACAGAGATATTCAGAGAGACAGAGATGGATTCAGAGCTAAGACAAGGAGATATTCAGAGCTAACAGAATATTCAGAGCTGACAGAGATATTAGAGATATGACAGCAGATATTCAAGAGATAGACAGAGATATTTCAGAGCAGACAGAGATATTCAGAGCTAGGACAGAGGATATTCAGAAGCTAGACAGTGTCCATCACAGTAGGAAAGAATGTGTGACTGTTGCTACAAGAAAAGGACATAGCAGTGAAGAACAAACACCATTGTAAGATTTGTTTTTTATTTTGCTCTTTTGTACTGAACTAACTTTTTGCACTCCGTACAACACTGTATATATACAGTAATATGATGTTTTAAATGGCTTTATCTGTTGGAACGTTTGTGAGTGTAATATTTACTGTTCATTTTATTGTTATTCACTTGCTTTTATTATATATTCACTTGCTGTTGGCAATGTAGAACATATGCTTTCCCATGCATAATAAGCCCGTGAATTTAAATTGAAATTGAATTGAGAGAGAGAGGAGAGCGAGAGAGAGAGAGAGAGAGAGAGAGAGAGAGGATGCAGAGGAGAGAGAGAGAAGAGAGAGAGAGAGAGAGAGAGAGAGAGAGAGAGAGAGAGAGAGAGAAGAGAGACAGAGAGAGAGAGACAAGAAGGAAACAGAGGAGACAGGAGACAGAAAGAGAGACAGAGACAGAGACAGAGACAAAGAGCAGAGAGAGAGAGAGAGAGAGAGAGAGAGAGAGAGATGAGAGAGAGACAGAGTGAGAGCTGAATGATTGAACACATATACGTCATTTCTGCTGACAGACCGATCGGAAGAGTTTTATCCTCTTCATAAAAACGGTTGATATGTGAGGAGGTTGAGCACACATAAAAAACAACAGTATGAGGGAAGTGGCGACTGGTCTGATGACTGAACAGATCTACAGATGTCTATTAGCAGACACCACATCCCATTCTCACTATGACTGGCTGCTGACACAGAAAGGGTATGCTAGTTAGATATGGTTGTCCGCAGTAGGAACTCTGAACTGTGAATAAATGACCAGAGTCAAGAGGGTATGGTAGTCAAGTGATAAAATCAACACACGAGAACTTAAGAATGAAATAGACAATAAATAAAAGTAAGAATGTAATATTTACAGGAATATTTAAGAAGTCCGTCCAGTACAG
>NW_019943693.1:75900-82085 GCF_002910315.2 Salvelinus sp. IW2-2015 | reverse complement strand
GTAAAGGAAGAGGTCATCATTTCATAGAGTCATAAAGGAAGAGCGTCATCATTTCATAAGACCGCTAAAGGAAGAGTTCATCATTTTCATAGAGTCTGTTAAAGAAAAGGTCATCATTTCATAGAGTCTGTAAAGAAGAGGTCATCATTTCATAGAGTCCGTAAAGGAAGCAGGTCATCATTTCATAGAGTCTGCTAAAGGAAGAGGTCATCATTTCATAGATGTTAAAGGAAGAGGTCATCATTTCATAGAGTCTGTAAAGGAAAGTCATCATTTCATAGAGTCTGTAAAGGAAGAGATCATCATTTCATAGAGTCTGTAAAGGAAGAGGTCATCATTCATAGAGTCTGTAAAGGAAGAGGTCATCATTTCATAGAGTCTGTAAAGGAAGAGGTCATCATTCATAGAGTCTGTAAAGGAACAGGTCATCATTCATAAGAGTCTGTAAAGGAAGAGGTCATCATTTCATAGAGTCTGTTAAAGGAACAGGTCATCATTCATAGAGTCTGTAAAGGAAGAAACCACGTGGGAAAAGTGGTAAGCAATTAGGTCCAAGATAATGATTTTCAAAAAAAGTCTTTAATTAGTGCATTAGTTGAGGTCTCTAAAAGCTACAATATAACGTCATGAAAGTGACCTCGTAGCTGGTGTAGGCTAATATAGTCAACATGTTTGCCTTGGGTAAGTTGAGCCAATAAATACCCCCATACAAATGATGATTCCATTAGTCAGTTTTATGCATGTGTCATGCATATGAACTCAAGAGAGTGAATTTTTATTGTTATAGTGGATTTTTATTGTTGCAGACATCATCATTCCCCGTGTATACAAACATAACACCAACAGGGGTCTAGCCCCCCTCGAGGTTCGAGAGAACAGCCAAGGAGTGTCAGAAGACACTATCACTCACTTCACAGGACACCTTCACCCACTGTCACAGGACACCTTCACCCACTGTCCAAGGACACCATCACCCACTTCACAGGACACCTTCACCACTGTCACAGGACACCATCACCCACTGTCACAGGACACCACTTCACATCACCCACTGTCACAGGACACTTCACCCCACTTCACAGGACACATCACCCACTGTCACAGGACACCTTCACCCACTGTACACCATCACCCACTGTCACAGGACCCAACCCACGTACAGCAACTCACCCACTGTCACAGGACACCTATCACCCACTGTCACAGGACACCTTCACCCACTGTCACAGGACACCTTCACCCACTGTCACAGGACACCCCCTTCAACCCCACTGTCACAGGACACACTTCACCCACGACTGTCACAGGACAACCTTCACCCACTGTCACAGGACACGACCACCACTGTCACAGGACAACTTCACCCACTTCACAGGACACCTCACCACTGTCACAAAACCATCACCACTGTCACAGGACACCATCACCCACTGTCACAGGACACCTTCACCCACTGTCACAGGACACCATCAACCCACTGTCACAGGACACCTTCACCCACGTCAGCAGGACACCATCACCACTGTCACAGGACACCTTCACCCCCCAACTGCTCACAGGACTATCCACATGTGTCACCGCGCAACTTGGTCGAGTGCGAGACGTGACTTATCCTGTGTCACAGGTACCGCGTAGTCAACAGGCGGCGAGCGGATTCTTGTTTTGTACTGAGCGCGGCTAGTCACAGTTCACTGTTGGTGTCATCTACGAAGAGCAAACCGCTGGTTCTTGGACCCGACGACTGAGTCAGCGAGAGCTGGGTTGGTTAACTGCCGTTCGTATTGTCAACCCAGCTAGTCACAGGGTGACTGGGTAGACAGTTCTCGGTCTTAAGCCTGCAGCAGCGGAGTGACACACGGAGGTACGTCTTATGTCCCGGTCTAGTCACATGATACGCCGGCCTGCTATGTTTCACGTAGTGGTATCAGCGCTAGTTCGCTAGTCACAGGTTACCGTCCTTAGTTGCAACCTGAGGTTGTGTAACTAGTACCTGGCTATTTCACAGCCGGCTAGTCACAGGTCGGCTGTTGTTACCGGAGCTTAGTGGCACTCAGGTGTCTACGACCGGCTAAGCTGCTATCATGTCCTTGACTCGCTAGTCACAGCTGTTAAGTATAAAAAACCGGCCTGGAGTGTGACCTGAGTCTATGTGTTGACCGGCTAGGCTTGTCTATCACGCTTAGTCACAGGGTGACTGTTGTGTGACTGTGTTTGTTGCCGGCCCTAGCGGTCTCAAGCAAGCGAAGGTGACGGTGTTTGATCTGCCTTTGGCTTAGTATCACCACGCAGGTACCCTGACAGGTTACGGGTCTTGATTCGCGTTGACTCAGTCAGCTCAGGAGCTGCATGCAGGTTGACTGTGTTATCCTGGCGTATTACACAGCCGGACGGTAACTGTTGTCATCAGGCCCGGCGTAACTGGTTCTACAGTGTACCGCGGCTACATGTTTTTCACTATTAGGTCGCACTGTTTATCCCACAGTGTTAGTGGACCGCGTCTTTTATGATCATCTAGAGGCGCCACCTTGGTTTAGTCACGATGTGGACCGGCGCGTACGTTCATCTATGTAGCCGGGACGAGTCTGCATCTAGTTACCGTGACCTTATGTTTGTCAACCATAGGCCTCTCGAATGTTTTCTACAGTTAGCGGCACTCTAGCCATCAGGTTCGCGCTTGGACTAGTTTCGATCATTACCGTGACTCGTTTAGTTCACAGGTACCGGGGAGCTCTGTAGTTGCACAGTTTACCGTGACTCTAGGTTTTTCACAGTGTACAGCCCGGCTTATGGTTCATCACGGTTAACCGCGCTTCTGGATTCTTACAGTTAACCGTGAGCTCTGTGTTTGTTACCGGCTAGTCACAGATGCCACAGGGGAGCGACATGGTTGGAAGTTACCGATGCTGCAGTATGCGAACCAGGGTCGCACGTCGACAACAGATTTCGACAGAATGGAAATCCCTATCAGCGCTGCGTAAATTACCCTAGCCCAGATCCAAAACCAAGAGACGCCATGCCACCGATGGAAATGGATTACTCGTACGACGACTCAGAAGCGAGGAACAGATGTGACGAATAGACTAGAGCTCTCTTGAGGTGGCGTTAACCCTCCGTCAGTTTATGCATCTAACAGCTTTTGATATTAGCTTCTTATTAGAGCCTTCTCCTCTGTTACTTCGCGATTCTAGGCTCTCCAGGGCAGGTGAGCACCATAACTCATTATATGTTCTCTGTAGATGACCGGAGCATGAGTGCTATGAACCATAAGAGCCTAGACAGGAAACCAATGTGAGAACCGAACAAATCCCTCAATTTGGGTGTTATTCACCACAGAAAGAGGGATGCAATAACCAAACCAGGTCATCCGAATGTATAGAATGCTAATGAGGCTGAAGAACCTTATAGATTTCCTTACAATATTAAGTAGTATGTACAATGCGAAGTTGTGTCTCTCTAATGTATCCATTGAATATTTGACCCCGTTAGACATCACACAGGAGCCTGAAAGAGGCAGGTTGTGTGCTGAGGGTGTGTCGTCTGTTCTCCAGACGGTGCGCTGTATTGAGAGGGCAGTACAGAGGACCTGTAGTTATATTCAAACTCGTCCGGTGCCTTAGTCCCTCTTAAGAGATCTAGAAGACGTGTATTATATCAAACTTCTCCTGAGCCTGTGCCGAATATGACGGATCTAGAGCTGTTTATGTCAACTCCTCCTGGCTGTGCCGTGAGGATCAGACGCTGTTTCATTTCAACTCTCCTGGCTGTGTCGTTGAGGATCTAAGAGCGTTTATTTCAGACTCTCCTACATTAACTGTCTGATTGTAAATCCAGAGGTGAAGAGAGGGGGAGCCTTGAGTTTCAGAGATTTCCAGACACACATTCTGGCAGAGAACTATAGCAGAAAACTCTCTTTCCCCCCCTCTATCTCTCCCTCTCACTCACTTCCTCCCGCCCTCCCACCCGCTCATATAGCCAGCCCTATGCCTGGCTCTATAGCAGTACAAACAATGACTTAACTAGAGAACAGACTGGGACAACTCTTCCTGTCTGTCCTATGGTTCTCCAGACTTCCTGCTTGGCACAGCTAAATCCCTGCTGAAGCTCTGCTTTCCGCCGTCTAACCTCGTCCTCCGGTCTCTCAATTTATTTTTCTCTTTCTCTCTCCATCCCTCTTTTCCTGTATCCCAGCTTTCTCTTTCTTAAATCTATCTTTCTCTCTAGCTCTCTCTCTCTCTCCCTTTCCATCTCTCTTGCTCTCTCCCTCTCTTTCTGTAGCCCAGTCCAGGTCCAGCCCTCGGGTCAGTAAGCACTGACACAATCTGTCTCTCTCCGCTCACAGCAGACAGCCATGTGCACTGCCAACGAGAGAGAGAGAATTCTAAAATGAACCCATCAGTATCTTATTAGATGAACCCAACAGTATCTTAACAAAGCTAGAGAGAGAACTGAGCTGACTGACACATGGACAAAGAGTCCCTGGCTGTAGAGCTTTGGCTGTCCAATCCAGCAGGACAACAGTCTACCCTGCCAGCCAGCAGGACAACACTCTACCCTGCCAGCCAGCAGGACAACAGTCTACTCTGCCAGCCAGCAGGACAACACTCTACTCTGCCAGCCAGGAGGACAACAGTCTACTCTGCCAGCCAGGAGGACAACAGTCTACTCTGCCAGCCAGCAGGACAACAGTCTACTCTGCCAGCCAGCAGGACAACAGTCTACTCTGCCAGCCAGGAGGACAACACTCTACTCTGCCAGCCAGCAGGACAACACTCTACCGAGAGATTTAAATTAAACATCAGTATCTATTAAATTAACATCAGTATCTTATTAAATTAAACGCATTCAGTTCTTATTAAATTAAATCCATCAGTATCTTATTAATTAAACCATGCAGTATCTTATAGAATTAAACCATCGAGTATCTGTATTAATTAAACCTATCAGTACTTATTCCATAGTATCTTATTAATTAAATACTTTAATAACAATCAGTATCTTATTAAATTAACCCTCAGTATCTTATAAATTAAATCCATCAGTATGTTATTAAATTAAAACCAGTCAGTATCTTATTGAAAATCGGTACTTATAATTACCATCAGTATTTTATTAAATTAAACCATCAATTGATAATCTAAGATACATAGTATGCTTAATTAAATTAAACCATCAGTATGTTTATTAAATTAACCATCGTAATTTATTAATTAAAACCATCAGTAATCTTATTAAATTAAACAGTATTATTACCATGTATCTTATTAAATTAACATCCAGTAATGTTTATAACTGTATTTTTATTACATAGATTATAAATACCATCAGTAATCTTATTAATCCTCAGATCTTTAAAACCATCATATATTGATTAAACCTCGTATTTATAAATTAACCAATTCAATAACATCGTATGTTATTATAATAACCATCAGTATATTTTATAAATTGAAACCATCAGTTCTTATTAAATTAAACCATTAGTATCTTATTAAATTAACCATAGTATCTTATTTAAATTAAACCCATCAGTATGTTATGTAATTAAAACCATCAGTACTTTTATAAATTAACCGTATATAATTAAACCATCAGTATCTTATTAAATAAACCATCAGTATTTATTAAATTAAACCAATCAGTATATTATTAAATAAACATCATTTAATATTACCCATCAGTATCTTATTAAATTAACCATCAGTATGTTATTAAAGTTAACCATCAGTATCTTTTATAAATTAAACCAATCAGTATCTTATTAAATTAACCAGATCAGTATGTTATTAAATGTAACGCATCAGTAATCTTTTATAATTTAACCATCAGTATCTATAAATTAAACGATCAGTATCTTATTAATAAACCATCAGTATGTTATTAAATTTAAAACCATCAGTAGTTTATTAATTAAACCCATAAAGACGATAAAAAATTTCAAAAAAAAAAATAAATAATACCTCCAATTGTTCCTGTAAGGTGACTCATGTCGTTTATGTGTGTTGATGGGACTGTTGTTTCGGTCAGACGACACAATTACGTCTGTCTGGCTTGTTCTACCGAATTAATCAGGGACTTCCTCTCTGCCACTAACAACACACACAAACCCCTCCCCCCCGCAAGTTACTAACATCAACAGCAACATGACGTCACTGAATATAAATGGAGGGACATGATACATAAAGGAG
>NW_019943693.1:61221-75875 GCF_002910315.2 Salvelinus sp. IW2-2015 | reverse complement strand
AGTCCTAAATTGTTACCCCTTGCCCCCTGTCCTAAAATGTTACCCCCCCCCGTCCTAATGATACCCCCCGCCCTGTCCTAAATGGTACGCCCTCTACCCTGTCCTAAATGGTACCTCTGCCCTGTCCCAATAATGATACCCTCTAACCCTGTCCTAAATGATACCCCCTGCCCTGTCAAATGGTACCCTCTACCCTGTCCTAAAATTGGTACCCTCTTCCTATATACAGTAGTGCAATGTAGCTTCTCCTTTTTAACAAGCCGAGGGGCATTTTAAATTGGTGGACTTTGGCGTCGCTCATGTGTTGGGTTAACGATGACTGAATTTGGATATGGACGGAAGATATAAATCCCTATGTCACACACACACAACACACACACACACACCACACACACGACACAGCACACACAGCATACAAAACACACACACACACACACACCAGATACCGACTGATTCACACACTACAACCACACACCCAACAGCACACAGTGTTGAGAGTGTAGAGAAGTGGGCCCGGTGTCAGATGTCATTGTGGTTTTTTTCAGAAAGCTCGTTTGTGAGTGCCTGTAGGGAGGTAAAAAGGGAGTATATATTGAAAAAAAATGAAAAATATGAGTAGAGAAGTACACCAATATGAAAGAAAAGACAAGTATAATATAAGAAGAAGTGGAGTTAGCAAACTGAAGATATACAGAAAAAAAAATATATTATAGAAGTAAGGAGAGAAAGTAAAAAGAATTAATTAAAAGAGAAGAGAAGAAGAAAAAAAAAAAAGTTGAACAGAAAACAACACCACCACCGTCATTAGCAATACTCTCATCTGACTCACATGTTGATATCTGGGAAAAATTGAGAGGAGAGAAAATTAAAGAGGAGAAGATAGAGGAAGAGGATAGGAAGAGCGAAAAAGGAAAAGGAAAAAGAGGGAAAGTGGAAGAGGAAAAGGAGAGGAAGAAGGTTAAGAGACAGAGGAGCAGGAAATGAAGAAGTAGAAGGAGAAAATTAGATGAAAAGGAAGAAAGAGAAGAGAGAGAGGAAAAGAGAGAAGGAAGGGAGAGAAAAGAGATAGACAAAAAAAAAGGAAAAGAGAGTGAAAGAGAAGAAGATAATAAGAAAAAAGATACTATGAGGTATTGAAGGAAAGAGGAAAGGGAAAAGGGAAAGAGAGAAATGAGAGAAAGGTAACATTTAAGAGCACAGAATATATCTTGATGAGAAGGAAGAGGGAAGAAAAAGCGAGAAGAAGAGGGAAAAGGAGGATGAAGTAGAAGAAAGGAGAAGGAAAAGAGGTTGAAGAGGGATATAACGCTGTATATATAGGGAGAAGAGGAAAGAGAGAAAAGAGGAATAGAGAGAGAAGAGAGCGAAGGAGAGAGTTAGAGTTTTATATATTAAGAGAAGAAGAGAGGGAAGAAGAAAGAGAGAGCAAGAGAGGAGAGGAGAGAAGGGAAAGAGAAGGAGAGGACAGAAGAAAGAGGGACAAGAGAAGGGAAGCAGGAAAGAGAGAAAAGATAGGAAAGGAGAAAAGAAAGGAAAAAGAAAAAAGGAGAGAGAGATAGAAGAGAAGAAGACGAAGATAAGAAGAGAAAGGGAGGGGAAGGAAGAAGGAGGGGAAAGGAGAGGAAAGGAGGGGAAGAGAAGAAAGGGAGAAGGGAATGGAAAGAGAAGAGAGAAAGGAGATATTATTATATAAGTGAGGCGAGAGGATGAAAAGGGAAAGGAGAAGGAGAGAAAGAGGATAGAGAAAAAGAGAGAGAAAAAAGGAAGAGATAAAAGGGCAAGAGAGAGGGAAAAGAAAGAGAGGAATATTGGGAAATATTTAGAGGAAAAGAAGAAGAAAAGAAGATAGGAGAGGAAGGGAAAAAGGGAAGGAGAGAAGAGAAGAAGGAGAAGAAGTCACAAAGAAGAAAGACGAGAATATAATATAATATATAATAATATAGGAAAAGGAGAGAGGAAGGAAGAGAGAAGAGCAGGATTAGAGAGAAAAGAAAAAGGAGATAAGAGGGAAAAAGCAGAAGAGAAAAAGGAAGAAGCGAATGAGATCAAGGAGAAGGTAAGAAAAGTGAAAGAATATAGAATTATAAATAATTATGTAACAAAATAAATAATAATAAAATATAAAAAGATAAAAAAAAAAAAAAAAAATAAGAAGAAAAAGAGAAAAAAGAAGAAAGAAAAAAAAAACAAGAAAAAAAAGAAAGGAAAGAAGGAAAGGAAAATAGAGGGAAGGCAAGCCAAAGATAAAGAGGGGAAGAGAGAGAAGGGAGGAAAAGAGAAAAGAGAAAGGAGAGAAAAGGAGTAAAGACAGAAAAAAGAGGAAAGGGAGAGAAGAAGAAAAGGGTTAAAGAGGAGAAAGAGAAAGTAAAAGGGAAAAGAGGAAAGCAAAGAGGAAGAGGAAGAAAGGGGCAGAAGAGGAAAGGAAAAGGAAAAAAGGAAAGGGAAAAGAGAGGGGAGAGAGGAAAGAGAGAAAGGGGAAGGAAAAGGAGAAGGGAAGGAGAAGAAAAGAGGGAATGGAGAGAGAGAAGAGAGTGAAAAGGGAAGGAGAAAAAAGGAGAAAGAAAGGAAAGAACAAAAGAGAAGAAGAGGGAGAGAGAGGAAAGAAAGGAAGGAGAAAAAGAGGAAGAGGAAGGAAAGGAGAGAGGAAAGAAGGAAACGAGGAGAAAAGAGCGAAGAGAGAGAGGAAAGAGGGAGTGGAAGAGGAAGAAGAGGGAGAGAGAAGGAGGAAAGAAAGGGAGAAAAGGAGGGAAGAGGAAGAGGAGAAGAGAAGAGAGAGGATGAGGAAGAAAAAGGAAAGAAAAAAGGAGGGAAGAGAGAAAAAGAAAGGAGATAGAAGAGGAAAAAAGGGAAAGGAAGAGAGACAAAAAGAGGAGAGAGAGAAGAAGAAGGAGAGGAAAGTAGGAGAAAGGAAAAAGAAAGAGAGAAGAAGTAAGAGAAAAAAAGAGAAGGGAGATAAAGAAGAGAGAGAGAGAAGAAAGAGAAGGAGAAGGAAAGAAAATCGAAAAAAAAAGGAAGAAAGAAAGAGAAGAGAGGAAAGGAGAAGAAGAGAGAAGAGAACGGGAAAGGAAAAAGGAAGAAAGAGGAGAGAAAAGAAAGAAGGAACAAAAGAGAGAGAGAGAGAGAAGTGCGAAGAATAAAGAGAGAGGAAAGAGATAGAGGGAGAAAGAGAAGGAAGAGAGAGGAAGGGAAGAGGGAAACGGAAGGAGAAAGAGGAAGAAAGAAAAAGAAAAAAGAAAAAAGAAGGAAAGAGAGAGAGAAGGTAACGAAGGAAAGAGAAAAGGAAAGAGAAAGGAGAGAAAGAAGAAGAAGAGGAGGAGAAGGAGAGGAGAAATAAGAGAAGGAAAAAAGAAGAAAAAAAAAAAGAAGAAAAAGAAAAAAAAAAAGGAAAAGAAGAAGAAATAGAAAGAAAAAAAGTAAAGAAAACAGAGGAGGAGAGAAGAAGAGAGAAGAAAGAGAGGGAAGAAGAGCGAAGAAGGAGAGGAGTCTGGAGCCAAAGGGCGCAAAGACAAAAAAGAAAAAAAAGAAAAAAAGAGGTAAAAAAGATAAGAAAGAGCGGAGAAAAATGGAGAGAGTCAAATGGAACAATTGTATTCACACGCTACTATTTACTAAGGGTTAGATAAGAGTATCTTGTTAAAAAGGGTAAGTATATATATTAAGATACTATAATTAAGAAGTTAAAATAACAACAAAAATCACAAGGTAGGATAATACTTAATATAAAAAGATAACACAAAAGTCCACCACAGAATAAATATCTTAATAAGAATAGTAAAACCAAAAATCAAGAAGCATAAATACGTTATATAAAAAATAGAAAACCAAGAAGGAACACACGCAAGTATTAATATAAAAAATATTATTAAACCAAACATCGAGGTAAATCATAGCTTATATTTAAATTAAAAACGCCAATACAAAAGATAATCTTATTAAAAAATGATAAACCAATAAAGTTAATACTAATTTAAAAAATTAAGCCAATCAAGATAAGTTCCTTAAAATGTAAATTAAAACACAGAAAAATTCAAAAGTAAATCTTAATTAAATTAAAAACCGATAGCCAAGTAGAGATAAAATTAATAAAGATATATAATATAAAATTACACAATCACAAGTATCTTAATTAAAAATATAAAAACAAAATCAAAAGAATATCTATAATTAAACATTAAAAATACCAAAGAGAAAAATAGCAAGAGTGATACTTATAATAGAAAAATAAATTAAACAAACAATACAGTGATTCTTATACAAATTAAACCTAAAAATATCACACAGCCAGAGAAAAAGTAATGATTAATATAAAAATTAAAAAACCATACAGAAAGCTAAATACTTATTAAGAATTAATACCAATCACAGTAATAAGCGTTAATTAGAGTATAAATAACCACAATAAATCAGTAATCTAATTATTAAAATATAGGATAAAAACCAAAGGATCAAAATGATGTAATAATATAATGAATTAAACCAATCACCACTCAAGTATACAAGAAAAATATATAAAAATTAAAACCTAAATAACAAGTATTAAAAAAAAAAATAAAACCAATCAGAATCTATATTAAAAAATATAAACCATACAAGAAAAATATGTTATATAAAAAATATAACAAAAAAGAACCAAAATACAAAAAGATAATGTTTATTACAATAGTATAAACCGATACAGAGATAATCATTAAATATAAAATATAAAAAAACCATCTAGGTTTCTTATTAAATTAAAACCAAAAGGATACAGAATAATACTTAATTAAAATAAGATAAAAGAAAAACCATAAGTTAATACTATAATAGATTATTAAACATCCCAGTATCTTATATAAATTAAACATCCATTATCATTATTAAAAATTAAAAGACCATTCAAGTAAATATATGTTTATTAAAATAAAATAAAAGGGGGAAAATAGGGATATTTTATAAATAAATAAAACCAAATCAGCTTAGCTTATATAAAAAAATAAAAAACAATCAAGAGAAAAAAGCAAGAAAGTATACTTATTAAATTAAAAACCAAAAAAATCAAGAACTATACTAATAATTAAAAAGTGATAAAGAAACCAATCAGATAATTAGTTAAATTAAAAAAATTAAAAACACAAAATCACAAGAACCTAGTAAATCTTATTATAGAAATAAATGGAACCATACAAAATCAATAAAAAGGTAAGTCTTATTAAAAAATTATAAACAAAAGATCCACAAAGTAATCCATTATTAAGAGAAATTAAAGAACCGATCAAAGAGAATATCTTAGATTAAAAAATATATAAACCAAATCAGTAGTATCTTAATTATATATAAACCATCAGAAGTAATCTATATATAAAAAGAAAATATTAAAAAAAAAAAAACCAAGAAGAAGTACAAGTAAAATAGTTAATAAAAGTAAAACCAAATCACCAAGACTAATCTTTTTAAAATTAAAAGAAACCAGATCAGGAGTATCTATATATCAAGAACTAAACACCGTATCAGTATAGAGTTAGTAAATAGAAAACCCAAAATTCGTAAAAAAAGATCTTTTATATAAGATTAAAACCAATACAGTAATAATAACTTAATTAAATTAAACCAATAGTGCGAAAAGAATATACTTATAAATAGAAAGAAACAATCAGATAATGTTAATTTAAAAAATTGAACCAATCAGTTATCTTATTTAAAAAATTTAGAAAAGCCAATGAAACAAGAAAATAATACACCTTCACAGGATATGTTTCCAGAAATGTAAAAAGAAAAAAAGAAAGAAAAAAGAAAAGGGATAACCATTCCCAAATAGTCAAGAGTCAGAAATGATGTGTAATAAGATATGTGAACGCTTTTATCAGACGGGACACAAATTAACCGTCATGGCTCTAGAGACTTTGATAGTAACCGAATTAAATCAAAAAAGACTTCCTCTGCCCAAGCTAACACAACAAACCACAAAGAAACCACCACACAGACCAGCAAACCCACACACACACGCCACCAAAAAAAGAAAACAAGAAAAACGAAGACCCCCAAGACAAACCAACACCACAAAGGCGCAACACACACAAGACCCCACCACAACGAAAGCATAAGCAACCAACAAAGACAACCCACCAAAACAACAAGACATTGCAACCTAGGTCTATCTCGAACTGCACTCTCCTTCCTTATCTTTACCCTCTTTTGGCCCGCATTACCACACTATCGATGGCGCCTCTCTCATGCACCGTCGGCCACCCCCTCCCTCGAGTCCAGCTTAAAACAGCGCCTGTAAGTCACACCCGGTGCTCATTGCTCTCTCCCTGAAGGTTTGCCACACATTCTGAAGGGACAGCCACTTCAGTGCCCTGGGCAGACCTTCGTTGCTTTTTGCGCTGACGATATGCTCTCTATTAATCTCTCTCGGTGGATATTTCTACAAGTTCCCAGCTCTCATCATTTTTGGCTCCCCCCCCCCTGTCCCAATCTGAGGGCGCACATCAAGTGAGCCTGTCAAACATGCCTTTATTGTCTTGCATCTGCCTTCTCTGGGTTGTTGTACAGATTTGTCTGTAACTCATGAAATCTCCATGCATTCTTCATTTCATCTCATTTGCATGTTGATCTTTTTGTTTCGGGGTCTTTCTCACTCTTTATAAATGGTATTCTGTTGCTTAGTTGTTTCCTGAGGTCTCCATGCCTCAGATAATTTTGGCTTGCCTCTAAGGCTGCTTCACTAATATCGCTCCAATGTATCAGGAACGAAGCTTTCTTTTTACTTCTCTCTCTAATTAAAATCTGCTCCTTTCCTGTTCTTACCTTTTGGAATCTCTCGTACTATAAGAGGGTCCTTCTGATCTGACTCACTCACGATGCGTTCCAAGTTAATGTGGCCCGCACTGTAATCCTTCCATTAGTTTCTGTCCCTTTAAGCGTTTTTCTTGAGAGACCCACCCCATGATGTGGCCTCCATGATCTCTTTTCCATCTTACACTAACCGCCGTAGCTGCACTCCCCACAATGTAGCAGGACCGATTACCTTCCCCATGTTATCCATTATCTCCACACTCAGATGTTCAATTCTGCTCTTTATTCGATTCCTTTTAGCCACTCCTCGGAATCACTCTCACGCGCCATGCTTGTATTAAGTCTTCCATCATAGTATTTCTTGGACTTTGCCTTATCAAGGTGCCTACCAGTCACTCCACCTCCATTATGATCTGACTCACGCCCGCTCTGCCCGATCTACAACCCTTACGCCTGTGTATCTCTGCACCCTGTACATAAAAAAAGTTAGGCTCTAACGAGTACCTTCCCCATGCTCGCGGCCTGAAGTAAAAAGTATATTCCCTTATCCGGTTCTGTCCGGTGCTCCACCCGCCACCTCACATCGAGCCCAGTCCTACGATCCCTGCCCAGACACAATAACTCCACCTGATACACTTATTTAGGCAACCTCCCACCGAGGCCTACAGTATTCCTGATTTTAGATTTGTGCCTGTCCAATCTTAGAGTTATACGTGAGAATGTGTTAAAATCCATACCAACCACTCCAGGATAAGAGTGCCAAGTGGTGTTACCTATGCTGCCACAATTTAAAATCAAACACCTTCCAGTGTGAGGCAAAGGACCATGTCACTCCCTGGGGATGGCATATAACATTATTAAATAATGTGAGACTTCCTTAGTTATTCCAGTGTCTTTACATTTACTCTCAGAGTTGGAAATTTGAGCCCTCCATGTGTCTAATGTTATATTTTCTGAGTCAAACTCTGAGATAATTACAACTGTAAGTTGGGCCTGTCAAGCTTTGCAGGCCTCCCGCTTACGTCACCTAGCATTTTGGTAAGTAGTACGCTCAAAAAAAAGTGTCCTCTTTAGTGCCGCACTTTTTCTGAGGGAGTGATTCTCGTGTTCAGTAGTGATCGATGTTATAGTTGAGTTCCTGCCAGCTGCTGAATAGATGTCTCAAAACTCTCTCCCGTCTCTCAGATTTTTGCATATTACGTCATTACTTGCTCAGCATGGCACTCCCCAGTCCGTGTGCGTCCTGCTGGCTGGCATGTAGTAGACTGTTGTTCGCTGGCAATGCTGGTCTCCTGTGCAGAGTAGACTGTTGTCCTCTGAGCTGGCAGTGAAAGAGTGTTGTTCCTGTTGGCTGGGCAGAGTTTAGACTTGTTGTCCTGCTGGCTGGCAGGGTTTAGTCGCTCAGTGTGTCCGCTGGGGCTGGCGGGTTGACTGTTGTCTCTGCTGGATTTGGACAGCCAAAGTCTCTACAGCAGGGACTCTTTGTTCATGTGTAGTCAGCTCAGTCTCTCTCTAGCTTGTTAAGATATTTGGGTTATCTAATAAGATACTGATGGGCCATTTTTAGAATTCTCTCTCTCTCGTTGGCAGGTGCACATGGCTGTCTGCTGTGAGCGAGAGAGAGCATACGATTGTGTCATGTGGCTTTACTTGACCCGAGGGTCTGGTACTGACTGGCTAGCGAGGGCGGGAAGCAAGAGAGGTAAGGAGAGAGGAGAGATTTGTTAGAGCAGAAGAGATACTTGGAAAAGGGAGAGACGAGAGAGAAGCTAGGAAGTAGTGAAGAAAGATTTAGACGTTTATAAAGAGGAAAGCTGGGATACAGGAATAAAGGAGGTGAATGGAGGTATGAAGAAAAGAGGAAAAAATATTTTTTAATGTATTTTTGAGTTTAATGAAGATGCCGTGTACGAGATAGGACGGAAGGTTTTAACGGCCGGAGGAAGGAAAGCAGAGCTAGCCAGGGATTTAGCGGTGTAAGCGGAAGTCTGGAGACACCATAGGGGGGAACTATGACAGGAAAAAGAGTTGTCCCAGTTTGTTCTAGTGGTTAAGCATTTGGTGTATGTACGCCCTATTAGCAGGCCAGGGCATAGGCTGGCCTGGCTCTTATCAGCGCAGGGTGGGAGGTCGGGAGGAAAGTGATTAGTTGAGAGGGAGATATAGTTGATGATGATCTAGGAGGGGGAGATTATAAAGGAGGTTTCTGCTTTTACATTATATTTCTCTGCCGATCGTGTTGTCTGGCGACAAGTCTTGAACTCAACGGCTCCCCCTCTCTTCCACCTTGGTTTACAATCAGGACAGTTCAATGTTCCGGAGAGGAGCAGGGACCGAGACTTGTATATTGGAGAGAGAGATGAGGAGGACGGATAAGGGAGGATTGAGACGGGGGAGAGGGAGAGAGGAAGAACGGGACCAGAGAGGGGAGAAGGAGAGAGAGCGAAGGAGGAAGAAAGAGGGATGTTTTCATTTGAAGAAGAGGAGGAAGAAATAGAACTTCTCCCGACCGTTTACATTGAGAACGTATGAACTTTAAATTCCCGATTGATGCATCGAATATAATAAAGTATGCACCATATCTTGTCCTGCTTATTCATGAAACCTAAAAATGAGAACAAAAAAATCAAAGAAGAACAGGAATAAATAAGAGTCAAAGCCAAAAGCTGAGGAAAATACTGTTAGGTGTTTGGATCCCATGTCAGAGGACTGTCTCTTGCCGCTGGGGTTTGAGGGGGAATTGAGCCTGTCTCGCAGGATGGGGACCCCTCGCTCAGATATGAAAAATGCGGTAACGAGTCACAAACGAGACCTAGGGTGGAACCTGAAGAAATAATAAGGGCCGCCTATTTCGTCGCCTTAACCACATCGGTTTAATTACAAGTTGAAAACTTATATCGGTCATGCGTCTGCATATCATGGAATCCTTCCCCAGCTTGATATGCGCCTGCTCTGTGCGCCACGGATTCGGGTCAATGGATGTCATAAGTACT
Source organism: Salvelinus sp. IW2-2015 (assembly GCF_002910315.2). Taxonomy (NCBI): domain Eukaryota; kingdom Metazoa; phylum Chordata; class Actinopteri; order Salmoniformes; family Salmonidae; genus Salvelinus; species Salvelinus sp. IW2-2015. The sequence continues at coordinate 66,108 of NW_019943693.1, read as the reverse complement.
TAGCTAATATCTTATGTTGATTAACGTGACAGAGCTACTTAATGCTCGTGATTTAATAGAAACACATGCTTTTGGCTACTACCCATGTTCCGCATTTGGGGAAAATTAGGGGAAATTATTTGTAATCTACTTGCAATGTCAACCGTAGAAACCCAAAGTACTTAACAGCGCGTAACTATAGGATTCTGTTTAAAGCCGATTCCAGTGTCTTACATCTTCCCGTTGGAAATGCCTGACGTCTCTCTGCAGAGTGAACGTTCCTCTCGACCCGGAGATTGGTTTCCTCTTTTCCATGACTGGCGTTGTCGATCTTAACGATCCATGGAGAGCCTGCTCGAGTCTGTTTCCGCCGAGTGAAGACGCCTTGTACTCCTGCGGGTATACTCCACTGGGAGCCCCTTACTTCAGGTCCTCAGCCGCCTCGTTAACTGCATGCTCGTAGGGTAACCGGGCCATTTTCCAGAAATATCGCTATGTATTTTGCCAGGTATGGTGTTTGGAAGCGATATACCCTTCTCTTTAAGTGCTTTCTTAATGGGGGTGTATTCTTTCCTTCTTTTCAGGGTAATCTCTCCCGCGTAGTCATTGATTCAAAGAACATCAGTGTGGCCATGGAAAGTAACAGGCTTTTCCAGGTAGCATGTAAAACTTTCTCTTTGAAACTCGAGAATTTAGGAACCCCCGTACTACTAGGTCTCTATGGTGGGCGCTGCTGGGTTTTGAGGCAGAGCTCGGGTGTGCTCTCTGCAGATGCCAGGTCAGGAAGTGTCGCCCGTCAGAGTATGTCCCTTGAATAGACCCTCCACGAAGTTGAGCATAGAGGCTTTTTCTGCGCCCCTCTACTACTTATAAAGTTCTAATGTTGTCTTCGACTGAGAAACTTCGAGTTCTGTCACTTTGCTTTGTCAGTGCATGTTGGCTTTTCGAGAGTGACTGTTCAAGTATTGCCTTGACTGCGAAGATCCATGTTGTCCGTTTTCCATTCAATGCGCTGTTTTCTGCGTCCCCCAATGCTTGTAGATATGCTGTCAAGATCTAATTTGTTTTCTTCCAGTTCTGGCTTAATTGTCGCTTCTTGAAACTCATTTAGTTATTTTCTTACATCGTTCATCGGAGATCCTTCTCGTAAGCCTGTTGAGCGCCTTGCGCAAATCCTCCTTCATCACCTCACGAAATGAGGGTTGTTTGCTGCGTGGCTATCTTATTATGCGCTAGCATTAAGCCATTTTCGGGTTCATCGACGATTATAGCTTCTCGCTTCTTGTTAACGGGCTGATGGTTGTAGCGACCTTTCCTATATTTCCCCTTTTTCCATTTTGCGGTAAAGTTATCATATAATGCTCAGAGTAACAAATACCTTGAATTTGGGGGGGGAAATACCAACCGATGTGCAGTTACGAAAAAGTGGAGGCGAGCCCATGTATCCTAAGTTTGCGTCACCGGAAGCCCCAGAAAGGTGACCTATGTGGACTTGTTTGACATATGAAAGCAATAATTTTGTTGTCCATTAAATTGGGACATCGAAATTGATCAGAGAATACATTGTAGACATTGTAATGTATTTTGAGAAATCTGCCGATTTTCAGACGATACAATAGTCTTTTCATACGATTTAGACCAGATGTGTACTTACACTGGATATTTACTTGATCAGGAAGTTATGATATATGTTAATGACAAAAAAGGAAGTGAATTTTCTTTGCAAAAACAAGGACATTTTCTAGAGGCGCACCCAAACCTTTGGAACTCAGAAAATTAAGAAGAGAGTAATTAATATTCAGACCCTTGAGGCTTGTAGAAGATCAGGCAGAAGAAGAAAGGGGAATTGTGGTTATGCAGACACAGTCTGTGTAGGGAAATGGAGGTACCAGAAAACATTTCTGACAGCATTGAAGGTCCGACGCGACAAGTATAACACAGTGGCCGATCGCAATCATCTGAAAACGGAGGGAAAGGAAGTTGAGAAACCACACTCCAGAGTACTCGTGCTTAGAGGGATAGGGCCAGAGCCTGAGGCAAGAATTGGGGAGATAAGGGCCTTTGGAACCCCCAGGGAGGTGACAAGAATTCAGATTGGTGCCAACTCTGAAAGAGCTCCAGAGTAGTTCCTCTAGTGGAGATGGTTGTCCTATATGGGAAATGAATGTCTTCCACATCTCATATGCCAGTACTCCACCAATCAGGCACTTTATAGTGGAGAGTGGCCAGAATGGGAGAATAACTCCTCAGTAAAAGAGGGAGACAAGATAACAGCGCGTTGGCTTGGATGTGATGCGCGAGAAAGGCAGACCTAGAAGGGAACTCTGACAGACCATGGAGAAAACAAGATTCTGACTGAGCTGACTGAATGGCCAAGTGATCGGCAAAGTCTGAGAGGATAGACCGATGGATATCATCTCGATACGGTGAAAAGCAATGTGTAGGCAGCATCATGCCATTTAGGACAGGGTAGAGGGTTTAATTTAGGACAGGGAGGAGGGTTTAATTAAGGACAGGGTAGAGGGTACCATTTAGGACAGGGTAGAGGGTTTAATTTAGGACAGGGTAGAGGGTTTAATTTAGGACAGGGAAGAGGGTAGAATTTGGGACAGGAAGAGGGTTTAATTTAGGACAGTGCTAGTCTAGCAGTTTCATCAGACGTTGTTTTTGTTCAGAAAAGCCCTGTAGCTCTGTCCTAACTCCTCCTATGCCACCTAATATTCTGCCACGTTACAGTTACAGGCCTCATGTGAAGTGACAGGGGGTAAAAAGGTCCTCCCTCTTGAGGCCGGGGCCAGAAGAACGAACTCAATCAAACAAACAATCATTCAAATCTATTTATAAAGCCTTTTTAAATCATTAAAATCTATTTATAAAGCCCTTTTAAATCATTCAAATCTATTTATAAAGCCCTTATAAATCATTAAAATCTATTTATAAAGCCCTTTTAAATCATTAAAATCTATTTATGAAGCCCTTTTAAATCATTAAAATCTATTTATAAAGCCCTTTTAAATGGTCTTAAAACGAACAAAGATGGCGCCGGAGAACAAGGCTGACGTTTTACATATTCCGAACCATTTGTGTTTTTTGTTTGTATCTTTGCGTTGTTTGTAACTTATTTTTAAACTTATTTTGTGCATAATGTTGTTGCTACCGTCTCTTATGACCGAAAATAACTTCTGAACATCAGAACTGCGATTACTCACCACAGACTGGCAGAATCCTTTTTTTCCTTTAACGAGTCCGACGAGCCCGACGTGAACGACATACTGCTTTCCCGGGAACAGGCCGAGATCCCCGTCATTTGCGTGAAGAGAAGGCGGAGAAAAAGGAGACAGAGGGCGGGCTGCTTTCTGAGAATTTGTAGGCGATCGAATAAACCCCCACTTCCTTCCATTCTGCTAGCAAACGTGCAAAATAAAATCGATGACCTACACGGAAGATTAAACTACCAACGGGACATTCAAAACTGTCTGGTTATACGCTGTACCGGCAGGATAAAACAGCGGCGTCTGGTAAGACAAGGGGCGGCGGACTATGTATTTTTGTAAATAACAGCTGGTGCATGAAATCTTATGAAGTCTTGAGGTTTTGCTCACCTGAGGTAGAGTATCTCATGATAAGCTGTAGACCACACTATCTACCTAGAGAATTTACATCTGTATTTTTTGTAGCTGTTTACATACCACCAAAGACTGATGCACTAAGACAGCATTGAATGAGCTGTATTCCGCCATAAGCAAACAGAAAAACGCTCACCCAGAGGCGGCGCTACTCCTTGTTCACTCATGACTGCACGGCCAGGCACATCTCCAACACCATCATTAAGTTTGCTGACGACACAACAGTGGTAGGCCTGATCACCGACAACAACGAGACAGCCTATAGGGAGGAGGTCAGAGACCTGGCTGTGTGGTGCCAGGATAACAACCTCTCCCTCAACGTGATCAAGACTAAGGAGATGATTGTGGACTACAGGAAAAGGAGGACCGAGCACGCCCCCATTCTCATCGAAGGGGCTGTAGTGGAGCAGGTTGAGAGCTTCAAATACCTTGGTGTCCACATCACCAACAAACTAACATGGTCCAAGCACACCAAGACAGTCGTGAAGAGGGCACGACAAAACCTATTCCCCCTCAAGAGACTGAAAAGATTTGGCATGGGTCCTGAGATTCTCAAAAGGTTCTAAAGCTGCACCATCAAGAGCATCCTGACTGGTTGCATCACTGCCTGGTATGGCAACTGCTTGGCCTCCGACTGCAAGGCACTACAGAGGGTAGTGCGTACGGCCCAGTACATCACTGAGGCCAAGCTTCCTGCCATCCAGGACCTCTATACCGGGCAGTGTCAGAGGAAGGCCCTAAAAAATGTCAGACTACAGCCACCATAGTCATAGACTGTTTCTCTGCTACGCGCACGGCAAAGCGGTACCGGAGCGCCAAGTCTTAGGTCCAAGAGGCTTCTCAAACAGCTTCTCCCCTCAAGCCAAATATCGACTCCGCTTGTCTGAACATCTAATCAAATCGGCGTGCTACCCAGACCTATTTGCATTGAACCGCCCCCCCCACCCCCCCCTCCTCTTTACACAGCTGCATGATTCTCTGTTGTTAATATCGAAGCTTCATGCATAGTCACTTTTAAGATAACTCTATCCTAATTATATACAATATCTACCTCAACTGACCGGCTGCCCCTTGCCACATTTCGACTCTACTGTACCCGTCCACCCCCCCCCCCCCCCTGTTGAGTTCTAGTATCGCTCTATTGTTATTATCACTGACTGCCTCGGTTAAATTACTTTTACTTTATTTCTTATCATACACTTTCTCTTTCAAACTTGCATCTGGCGTTGCTAGGTCGTAAAGTAGCCAATTTGCCACGTGAGGTCTACTACACCTGTTTGTA
>NW_019943693.1:56792-60446 GCF_002910315.2 Salvelinus sp. IW2-2015 | reverse complement strand
CATATTTCCCTCAGATTACACAGACCCACAAAGAATTCGAAAACAAATCCAATTTTGATAAACTCCCATATCTACTGGGTGAAATACCACAGTGTTCTATCACAGCAGCAAGATTTGTGACCTGTTGCAACAAGAAAAGGGCAACCAGTGGAGAACAAACACCATTGTAAATACAACCCATATTAATGTTTATTTAATTTCTGTTCCCTTTTGTACTTTAACTATTTGCACATAAGATGACATTTGAAATGTCTTTATTCTTTTGGAACTTTTGTGAGTGTATTGTTTACTGTTCATTTGTATTGTTTATTTAACTTTTGTTTATTATCTATTTCTGTAAGGATTGACGCTGGTAGACGAGAAACAAATACAGGGAGTGAACATTTAATTAACAACGGACATGAAACAGGACAGGGTCTGGACATGAAAACATAACGACATTAATGCACGGGGAACCAACTGACGAACAGACAGATATAAAAAGGGGCAATCAACAAGGTGAAGGAGTCCAGGTGAGTCCAATGAGCGCTGATGCGCGTAATGATGGTGACAGGTGTGCGTACTGAAGGGCAGCCTGGCGCCCGAGAGGGAGAGCGGGAGCAGGCGTGACAATTTCACTTGCTTTAGCAATGTAAACCAGAGGAGGCTCCTCAGAGAAGGAAGGGGAGGACCATCCTCCTCAGTGAAATGTCATTAAAAAGTTTTTAAAAATGTGATAAAACTATACTAAATATATTCATATGTCACCAAATAATTGATTAAATACACTGTTTTGTCATGAAGGTCTACAGTAACTTCGACCGCATTGTCTGGGGCAGCATACAAGACATTTCTGGACTTGTTGTGCTGTGCTCACTTGAACAGGAAGGTGGTGCGGAGGTCCTTTGTGGTCCTTTTGTCATCAAACTTTGTCATCAAAGTCTGTCATTCTCTGGATTTATGGTGCTTTCAAGACAACTGGGAACGTGGAAATAAACAAGAAAAAAAACAAGGTCGAATCATGATGACGTCAGTGATCTTCAGGTCGTGGCTCTAGAAAGAGGCCAGAGTTCCTGATCTACAATCCCGAGTTGGATGACCGTTCAAAATATATTTTCAGTCGGAAACTAGTGTTTTTCCCCGAGTTTCCAGCTGTCTTGAACTCAATGATGTCCAGTTCAGAGTAAATATTTCCCAGTTCAGAGTAAATAGTTGTTTTAAAATCATCCTGGATGAAAAGAGACCCTTAAACACAGACTTGGGACCACACAGACACTCCACTGAATAGCAGGCCTGTGATTGCTTAGCAATGCTTGCAGATAGCCACTGATTCCTTCGTAACCACTCATTGTTTCATTTGCGATGTCCAACTTGTTGTGTAATGTTTATGTCCAATGACCAATGAGCAACGACACGTTTCTATATCTATAATTTCTCTTCATAAGACAAGGATGGAAAAGGATTGAAAAGGCTTGAAAAGGATTTGCCAGTAGATTGTAGACTTGAGTCATGATAATGACTGCTAGCTTTCTAGCTAAGAATTTGAAGGTATGATGTTGACATGATCAGTCCAATCAAAGCTACTGTAGATATAACTTGATTTGACATCATTTTATCTGTGACCAATGACCTTGAGCCTTCTTAGATGGGCACTTCTAATGTAACTCTATGGCAGCACCCAAGGGGTTTGAATTTTTCGAGATCTACCCTTAGATTTGGCAGTGACATAGGGTCCCCATGAGTGACAGAACACTGAGCCAATAACGGCGCAACTAGAGAACATTACCCAATCAAGGCGCAACTAGAGAACATTACCAACCTCTAGGCTCCGTATTTTCCGCTGGCTTGCCCCACCACCACAGAAAGCACTGAGCTAGGCTGAAACACCTGCATTTTGGAGCTGCCTTACTCAAGAAAGCAAAAAAGAGACCATGTTTGTCAGAGGATCATCTGACTCAATGATTTTTAGATTTTATTTTATTGTTACATTGTTTGCAAACTGATATGTGACACGTATTAATGCAAAAATAGCATGCAAAACAGGCAACCCACCCAAGAAAAGGGGCTCAAAACAGCCCCGAATGACGAGTCCCCGAACCTTACCATGGATGATGACACTGTGTCATGTTCAGACGGGTTCAAGGCAAAGCTGGAAGATGTTGATAAACAAAAATTTACTTCTAACTTTTTTATATTATATATATTTTTATATCCCCAATTGGTAGTTACAGTCTTGTCCCATCGCTGCAACTCGGGAGAGGTGAAGGTCGAGAGCCGTGCGTCCTCCAAAACACAACCCAACCAAGCTGCACTGCTTCTTGACACTGCTTAACCCGAAAGCCAGCCGCACCAATGTGTCGGAGGAAACACCCTGGACTAGAACCAGGATCTCTAGTGGCACAGCTAGTACTGTGATGTAGAACCTTAGACCACTGAGCCAGAGCCTGGACTAGAACCAGGATCTCTAGTGGCNTCTAGTGGCACAGCTAGTACTGTGATGCAGGGCCTTAGACCACTGAGACAGAGCCTGGACTAGAACCAGGATCTCTAGTGGCACAGCTAGTACTGCGATGCAGTGCCTTAGACCACTGAGCCACTCGTGAGGCCCTACTTCTACTTTTTGAGGAGATATTTACTCACACAGATGTTGTGTTTGACATAGTGCAGCAGAAAGCCATGGATGTAACCTACTGTAAGAGAAGAATAGAGAATCTGACTAGCAGAATGGAGGAGCACAAGTCTGATGTAGTATTCAGTGCCATATATGAGAAGGCAGCAAGCATGACAAGAGGATCCAGAGATCTTTCACAGGAGGTAGCACCGGGCAGGGCACTCAGGATGTAAGGCACACCTACAAGGCACTGTATGACTCAATTCATGATCACATCAAGTCTCAGATAGCACAGAGGTACTAAAGCCTGGACAGCATGCGATTCCTGGAGTTGTTAGATAAAAGTACATTTTATTCTTTAAAAGAGAAAATGCTTCAGATGATCCTCTGACAAAAGCCTATTGCAGACCTATGGCCAGGAAGAGACTGAAAACAGAGCTGCAAGTGTTTTACTGAGGAGATTGAAGGGAACCAAAGCTGTGTGAATCCTGCACTATAAGAGCAGTGGACTTGATGAAGCGATGCACTGAGCTGTACAGGCTCATGTGCTTAGTTGCTACTATAGGGGAAACATCAGCTGGGATGGAGCGAAGCTTCTCCCGCCTCGAGAGGCTGAAGAATTACTCTCGGAAACACTATGGGACAAGAGAGACTGAGGAACCTCGCAGTCCTACCTATAGAGAGGAGAATTCTTAAAATCGCTGCAGAAAAATCTTCACTGGTGCGAGAAGGCCATCGACCAGTTTGCCAACCAGACTATGAGAAGAATGGACTTCATCTTTAAAGTAAGGCTTTAACATGTTTTTCCCCATTATAATAACGTTTACATTAGTTGAATTGTTAATGAAATTATGTTACCGATTTTGCAATGAATTGATATTCATTTTAATTTTGTTTTCAACAGTAATTCCCCCACGCTCCACCCATGGCCCTCTGGAGAACTAAACGGTCTGTGACCCTCTGGAGAACTGAACGGTCTGTGACCTCTAAAGAACTGAACAGCCCTGTGTCCTCTAAAGAACTGAACAGCCCTGTGACCCTCTAAAGAACTGAACAGCCCTGTG
>NW_019943693.1:28237-56767 GCF_002910315.2 Salvelinus sp. IW2-2015 | reverse complement strand
GCCCTGTTGTCTCTAAAGAACTGAACAGCCCTGTACCTCTAAGAACTGAACTCGGCCCTGTGACATCTGGAGTAACTGAACAGCCCTGTGACCTCTAAAGAACTGAAACAGCTCCTGTGACCTCTAAAAGAACTGAACCAGCCTGACCCTCTAAAGAACTGAACAGCCCCTGTGACCTCAAAGAACTGGAACCGGTCTGTGACTCCTTGGAACCGGACTGAACAAGCACCTGTGACCTCTAACAGAACTGAACAGCCCTGTGCCCTCTAAAGAACTGAACAGCCCTGTGACTCTGTAAAGAACTGACACCCTGTGACCCTAAAGACTGAACACCCCTGTGACCTCTGGAGAACTCGAACAGCCCAGTGACCTCATAAAGAACTGAAACAGCCCTGTGATCCTATTAACGAATGAACAGCCTTGACCTCGAGAAGATTCCCTCCCGTCCTGCTGTCTGTTATTCCCCCATTTCCTAATCACAAAGCACACTCTCGCATTAATAGGGCTCCATCATGTGTCTCCGAGTGGCGCGCGGCTACTATGCCTGCGCAGCTCAGTATAGCGGCGTCCATACACGGCCATGTTCGATTCCAGCGCTATATCAAAGCGCTCATGATTATGTGAATCCCAGCACCAATTGCCAGCGTATTCCGGGTCAGCCATCATTAAATATAAGAATTTGTTTCTTACTTGGACTTGCCATTAAAAAGGTTTAAATATGTCACAGCATCAATGTATTGTTACCTCTTGGAATAACTCATTCTTAGGCTCTTTGTCTAACTGCTGTGGTTTATTTTTGTCTTTCCAGTCACAATCTCCTGTCCTGCATTAGTGAGAGGAGTTGAGCTCATCTTTAACCATCACTCTATCCATGATGAACCTTTTTCTGCACTGAAGTCTCTGAAACACTCAACACTGTCTGCACTGAGGTCTCTGAACACCTCCAATACGTCCTGAGATAAGTCTCTGAACAATTTAACCATTTAATCATTTAGCAGATCGCTCTTATCCAGAGCGACTTAACAAATTGGAAAGTTCATACATATTCATCCTGGTCCCCGCGGGGGACATGAACCCACAACCCTGGCGGTTGCAAGCGCCATGCTTCTACCAACTGCGCCAAACACGGGACGCACCTCTCAACCTGTTTCCCTGCAGCTGAGGTCTCTGAACACCTCAACGCCTGTCCCTGCACTGAAGTCTCCTGAACACTCTCAACACTGTCCTGCACTGAAAGTCGTCTGACATCTAACCGCCATACACTTAACAGACAACACTTCCTCCTGGTCTTGAACACTAACAGGTCTGCAATAAGTCCTAACACCTCAAGCACTGTCCTGCAACTAAGTCTCGCTGAAAGACCTCACACACTGTCTCCTCGCACTGAAGTCTCCTAAACACCTCAACACTGTTCCTGCACTGAAAGTCTTTGAGCACCTCAACATCTGTCCTCTGCACCTGAAGTCTCATGAACACACCTCCAAACACTGTCCTCCACTGATAGTCTACTGTAAATCCACCTCAACACTGTCCTGCATCTGAGGTCTCTGAACACCTTCAACACTTGGTCACTGGTAAACCCACTTCCTGATGAGGGTCTCTGAACAACCTCACACTGTCCTGCCACTGAGTCCTCTGAGACGACCTCAAACACTGTCTCTGCAACTGAGGTCTCTGAAGACCTCAACAACTGTCCTGCACTGAGGTCGTCTGAAGACCCTAACAACTGTCCGCACTGAGGTCTCTGAACACTCAAACACTGTCTGCATGAGTCTGACACTGTCCTCTGAGCTTGAAGAACCTCAAACACTGTCCATTGCACTGAGTCCCGTTCTGGAACAACCTCGAACCCTGTCCTGCAATGAGGTCTTCTGAACAACCTCACACTTGTCCTGCACTGAAGTTCTCTGAAGACTCAAACCACTTTCTGCCACGTCGAGGTCTCTAGAACACCTCCAACACCTGTCCTACCTAATGAGGTCTCTGAACACCTCAACACGTTGTCTGCACTGACGTCTCGAAGACCTGCACATCTGTCCTTGCACTGAGGTCTCTGGAGACCTCAACACGTCTGTGGCAGCTGAGGTGTCTGAAGACCTCAACACTGTCGGCTGCACTGCAGGTCTCTGACACCTGCAACACGGTCCTGCATCGCAACTGGGGCTGGAGACCACCTCGGAACACTCGTCTGCACTGAGTGTCTCATGAGACCTCAAACTGTCCTCGCACTGAGGTGCTCTAGAAGACCTCAACACTGTCCTTGCACTTGAGGGTCTCTCGAGACACTCTCAGACATCTGTCTGCAATGAGGTCTCTGAAGCCCACACGTCCAACCACTAAGTCGCTGCACCTCGAACATGTTCTTGCATACACGACTCCTCTAAGACTCATAAGGTCCTGCACTGAGGTCTCGTGACAGCCCTCAAACACTGTCGTCTGCACTGAGGGTCTCGCTGAAATCGCTCAAACACTGTCCTGCACTGAGGTCTTCTGAGTACACCTCAACATACGCACTCGAGCCTGAACCTCCGAGCAAGTGTCTGGAAGTCTCTAAAACACCTCAAACTACACTGTCCGTGCACTGAGAGAAGTCTCTAAAACACCATCACACCCTGTTTCTCCTTATGTGGAGAGTTGACAGCCCTCAGTGCTTTTAACACCATCTAATCCCTCGATGAATACCTTTTCTGCACTGATCAGTCTTGGAACACCTCAACACTGTCCTGCACTTGATAGTCCCTGAAAAGCCTCAAGCACTGTCCTGTTACTGAGGGTCTCTGAACACGTCTCAACACGTCACTGAGTGCTGAGCGTCACAGCTGAGTCGTGACACTGCAACCTTGAGCCTCAACATCGACTTAGCTCAACTGCGTACTAAGGTTTCCCCCTCTGATAAACAAACCCTGCCTACAAACACAAACACGGGGATCCTGCTACTGAAGTCCTGAAAACACCTCAACTATGCTTATTACCCTCATTCAATCACTTGCTGCCTCTTCGAAAGCACCTGTCCAAGTAAGCCCTCTCATTCCCATCTCCCCATATATGTTTACATATCAAATTCTTTTATTAAACGTTTTGGGTTAAAAATATTTGTTCATTGACTGATTTTTCGAATTCGCTTCTTTGTCGTACGCCACGACTATTACCGGGTCTTCCAATTCCTCCTACAATGTTGCAAGTTCACCAGCTCCACGTGACTGAAACATATGGTTATCCCATGCAAATCAAAGCCCTCCTGTTAAAATTGAATAGACAATTCAATTGAGCTATGAGAGAACTCCCAAAGCCACATCATGAGCAGGAACTCTACTAAAGTGCAGTTTATAATAACATCACAATGCTTTCAGCATTGTCACAAAATCCATCTTATACAAAAAGGTTTCCGCCTTAAATTCAATGTCACTTGAACGGGCTTTATCAACATAGTAAACATTGTGTGAACCATTCCAGAGCTAAGTCGGAAGTAGATTTACGTCAATACAAAACGTTGAAGAATAAACAACAAAAATGACACATAACATTGCACTACAAAAGACATTCAAGTGTCCATTTAGTCCTCATATACAGTGTTGTAGCATATCTGCAAATCGCCCTCAAGCGTATATCAACATAGGCGATGTGCATCTCTTCGCAAAAACAAAACCTACAACACAAAATAATCAGTGTACTTAAAATGTTGTTATTCTTACTTGCTTTCTTCTTCTTGTGGAAAATTTTCACAAATCTTTGCTGCTGATATCGGCAACTCGGTGATTTCACCCTTAGATATCGGGGTCTGATCAAAATTGTTTTGCTTATTTTAATTATTTGTCGGGTTGTGCTAATCTGAGGAATGTGTGCTCTCTAAATCATGGTCATACATTGCGGGAGGTAGGAAGTTGCATCTCAGCTTTCCAACTCATTTCATCGGTTGTAGGCCAGTTGTTGCACATAAGCCTGTACTTTTTCTTGACCAGAGTCGCGCAACAGCTCACCTTGCTTCAACTAGCACAGCTATGCTCACTGAGTGATACATTCTCACAATTTACCTTAGTATTGGGTCATCATCCATGGTCAGTCAGGTTATCTGCCACTTGTTTCTTTCTCTGTTACGTGATGTTAGTTTCCTTTCGCTAGTTATTTATGTTTATTCTTTTCAATGTTCAAGTTTATTCTCTCTTCTGTTTCCTGCATGATTATTGGGTCTAATTGTTTGTTCCTGAGCTCTGTGGGCTGTGTCTGTGTTTTTAAACCGAGACCCGACGCGATCCCAGCCAGGTTAATTTCTCTGTAGGTCATGGCTTTGTTTATGAGAAGGTTTGCTTATTCGCTTCCTTCTTAGTAGGTCTTCTGTAACATATACAAACTGCCGATTTGTATTTTAAAATAATTAGCGGATATCGGCTCCTAATCTGCTGCTCTGCATAGCATTAACTTTTGGTGTATATTAGTTGTACACAGAGAGAATTTTCGCCCAGAGTCCTCGAATTGTGATTTTCCAGTTTTGTGAATTCTTGTGTTATCTGATCCTACTCTAGAGCGGACGCCCAGACCCTCCCCACCTAAAGGGCATATGTTTCCTATAATGGATCAAATATTTTTGCAAGATCATAATTTGGATGTCGATTTTATACTTTTTATGAGTACATTTTTTGTCGTTGTCTAGGGCACACGTGTATAGCATAACATTTGTATTTGTGTCCTGCACTGCGACCTTTTCTTGGAACACCATTATTTTGTCTTACTGAGATTTACTAGCAGTGGCCCAGGTCTGGCAGACCTGTGCAGAAATCTAAGTTGCTGCTAGACTCCCTTGATTAACAAGACAGCACCAGATTCTAGTGGGTGGTGTGCTTCAAAATGTTCTATGCCAATTCACAAAATATAACAGCTTCAGCAGAGTTTACATACACTTAGGATCTGATTCATTCATAAACTCGCTATTTCAACCCGATCCCACACATTCTTGCCTTTAACAAACTAATAGTTTTAGCAAGTCGGTAGTACATCTACTTTGGAATGATCACAAGTAATTTTCCAACAATTGTTTACAGACAGATTAATTCCTGCTATAATTCACGAACCTGTATCGGTTGGAGGACAAAAAGGGGAGTCTTGAAAGCCAAGCACACACCATCACCACACCGCTGAGCACGGGTGCGCATCAATGTTATGGGTGCTTTTGTGCAGACGGGACTAGTGCACCTCACAAATAATGCATATAGCAGGAAAATTATGTGGATATAATTGAAGCAACATCTCAACACATCAGTCAGGAAGTAAAGCTTGGTCGCAAATGGTTCTTCCAAATTAATCAATTGACCCAAGTCATACTTCCAAAGACTGTGGCAAACATTTAAAAGGACAACAAATCAAGGCTATTTGAGTGCCATCACAAAGCCCTGACTCATCCTATAGAAAAACTGTGGGCAGACTGAAAAAGCGGGCGAGACAAGACCTACCAAAACCTGATCAGTACACCACCTCTGTCACACGAGGAATGGGCCAACATCCACCCACCTTATTCGGGAAAGCTTGTGAAACAGGCTACCCAAACGTTTACCCAGTTAAACATTTAAAGGCAAATCTTACCAATACCTAAATTAGTATGAAAACTTTGACCCATGGAATGTGTATGAAAAAATAAAAGCTAAATCAAATCACGTCTCCTCTACTTTGATTTTCTCACAATTTAGCATTCTTAAAACTTCACAAGTGTGACCAAACTGACCTAAGACGAGGAATTCTGTACTACGACTAAACAGTTGAGAATTGTGACAATAACATCTGAGTTTCTAAAATGCTATTTGGCCTCACAAGTCCTATGTACAAAGCAACCTTACCGACCTTACCAACTGTAAATTCCGTGAACGATCGATGTTTTTCTCGACTAGTCTTTTCTAATTAGTGACAGATTTCTAAACTTTGCTATTGATCAATCACTACGTTTTCTGTCGTTGTTCTCTCTGTTCAAAAGCCAATCAATTGATAAGTTTACCCACATTACAATCCTCTGTTTGGGAATACGATCACACCTTGTTGTTTTATTTGTTTAGGATTTTCCAATTTAAACCCAGTAGTTGTTACGAGCTCTATTTCTCTTCACGTGATACCATAGAGTATGATCTGACGTGCTGTATACTCATTTTATCGTAGTGTATATACCTGTCATTTTTATTATTCCACAATAGTGACAGCACTATTCCTCAGGTTTCTGGCTCCTTATGTTGTTGGATAAGGTTTCCACATTTCTTTCTTCGTTTTTGCTTTCTTTATCACAGCCATTTTCATTGTGCGTACAATTGTCATTGTTTTCTTGCCTGATAGGAAGTGAGGAGCGTCTAAACTATATCTACCGTTACAAAATTTGGTGTCACATTAGAATTCAATTGTCTTCTTAAAGAATAAGCACAATTTCATTGTTCTATCTATAATTCCACAATTGATCAGAAATCTACGTTAACATTGTATCTCATGTCTTAAATGACCAATTATGCATTCTGAAACCGGCATAGATTGATAATCGGTAATTATCTACATAGGCTAAGACCCATTCAGCACACCATTCATCTGTTTATACCCAATGGCACCTGTGTTAATAGATCCAAGTTTATATATGGTTTAAAAGGCTAATATGATCATTAGAAAAACCTTTACAATGATGTTAGCACAGCTGAAACTGTTTCTGATTGAAAAAGCAATATAACTTCCTTCTTTAGACTACGTTTGAGTTTAACTGGAGCCATCAGCAATTTAGTGGGTTCGTATTACAGGCGGTCGAGGAGTGCCAGAAACAAAAACATTTTCTTCTGAACATGTCCAGTCCTTATTCTCTGTTCTGAAGAAATTAAGTGTGATTCATGCGAGAAAATTCGTTCCAGAAAGGAAGAATCTGATACACACTGGTTACTACCTTTCACGAACACCGCAAACTGGCTCTAACAGAATCAGAAGGAGGAGCTGGAGGCCCAGTTAGCCCAACTGAGCAAGAGGACAAGTCTACATTTAGACGCTGTTCTAGTTTGAGAACAGTTCCTCACACTGCAGCCTCATTAAAATATCTACCCGCATAAACCCAAGTCTCAACCGTCAACGACGGAGTAGCGCACTCCGGATGCTGCCGATTCTAGGCAGATTTGCAAAGAACAAAGACCATTTCCATCGATGGCAAGATTTAAAAGATTAGATTGGCAAATAGAAAGGACACTGGACAGAAACTTCTGACCTGAAGCCAACATCCCGCGTCCTCTCCAATTGCAGAGCTTGCCGTTAGTTCTTGTAGTGTTTTGGTTTCTCATTAAGACACTTGTCGTACAGCTCTGCATGATGTCACGGCTTTCTACCAATTGAAAAAGGACCAAGACCATAAACTATGTTCAGTTAAAACCACTGATCCACAACACGTCTGGATGGAGAATGTTGAGGGACTTCTGGGGGTCAAGAAGTGAGAGCTAGTCTCGGTAACCAACATCACACGGTAAAACATTCTGTTTTCTGGCTATGTACAACAACCTGCACGCCGCTTCCACTATCGTTCTACATGTACAGACTCAGTTTTGTGATGAACTTAACTCACAGTAGAGAAAAATAGAATTTATGGAATCTGAGCCTATAAGGTGAATAGACGAACTTTTAGCCCTTATGTGTAAACAGTAGGAACGGCCAGACTCACATCAAACGAACTGCAATCCCCCCGGCAACACGTCCATGGTCCTAAGGATGAGCAGAAGATGGCAACATCCCATGGGGCTGTGAGGGCCACCAAGAGCAGAGACCACACCCACGCCGTCACCACCGTACAATCTTCCACTCCAACTAGTATCCCTCGAAGAGACGCGTATACGCCCCACTGCTCCATATCACTGTGCTGGCTCTCACTCGTCGCGCACGTACGGCCACCCCGAATGTCAACGAGACCGTTTCATCTTTGGGAACGAGTAGCCAGTTAAGGCATGAAGAAGCCGACGCAGGAGGCGCGCACAGACAGGAAGAGGTCCAGATTAACCAGCACATGTAAGCTGACCAGGCTGTCCACTATTCTATACTAGAAGGACTAACGTCAGAATAGACTTAAAAGGAGATTACTTTTTTTCTTACTCCACCGGCCTAGTTACTACAGCAGTCTCTGTCCCTCCACCACGTACGACTGACTTCTGTCCGCGGAGATAGAGGATGAGAGAGACGACGAGAGAGAGATGACGAGAGAGAGAGGGAGAGAGAGAGAGAGAAGGTACGGGACCGATGAGATCGGAGAGAGGAGAGAAGCAGATGAGAAGAGATCAGAGAGAGAAGAGACGAGAGAGATAGGAGAGAGCACTGAGAGAGAGAGAGACAAGAGAGAGAGAAGAAGAAGAGAGTACACTGTAAAATAGAGACCTTAAAACATCAGATTGTGTATAAACATAAAGACAGTGATCCTATCTGAGTCTGCGTCTTGTCTTGCGAGTGTTCGAACGAACCCAATGTAATATATGTACCCAGCAATATTTTTCCTTGAACAAAAATATTAACGCCAACACGCGACCAATTGCTACAATTCTTCTGATTAACAGTTTCCATATAATCATCCAATTAAAATAAATTCATTAGGCCTCAATTATGGATTTTCATCGGTGTTACGGGTGCATCCATGGGTGCGGCCGAAATAGACCACCCAACCTTGGCAGGCCCAGGCACCCACTGACCCAGGGACCCACCCATTGGCAGCCAGCCCTGTGACCTCTAAAGAACTGAACGGTCTGTGACCCTCTGGAGAACTGAACAGCCCTGTGACCTCTAAAGAACTGAACAGCCCTGTGACCCTCTAAAGAACTGAACAGCCCTGTGACCTGTAAAGAACTGAACAGCCCTGTGACCTCTAAAGAACTGAACAGCCCTGTGACCTCTGGAGAACTGAACAGCCCTGTGACCTCTAAAGAACTGAACAGCCCTGTGACCTATAAAGAACTGAACAGCCCTGTGACCTCTAAAGAAATGAATCCCCCGGTCCTCTGCTGTCTGTTATTCCCCCATTTCCTAATCACAAGCACACTCGCATTAATAGGGCTCCACATGTGTCTCCCGAGTGGCGCAGCGGTCTAATGCACTGCATCTCAGTACTAGAGGCGTCACTACAGGCCATGGTTCGATTCCAGGCTATATCAAAAGCGGCCATGATTTGGAATCCCACGCACAATTGGCCCAGCGTCATCCGGGGTAGGCCATCATTGTAAATAAGAATTTGTTCTTAACTGACTTGCATAGTTAAATAAAGGTTAAATATTACACATCAATGTGATTTTACTCCTTGCTTGGACTAACTCATTCTTAGCTCTTTTGTCTAACTGTGTGTTGATTTTTGTCTTTCCAGTCAAATCCTGTCCTGCCCTTAGTGGAGGAGTTGAGCTCATCTTTAACACCATCTATCCATGATGAACCTTTTTCTGCACTGAAGTCTCTGAACACCTCAACACTGTCCTGCACTGAAGTCCCTGAACACCTCAACACTGTCCTGTACTGAGGTCTCTGAACACCTCAACACTGTCCTGCACTGAAGTCNCTGAACACCTCAACACTGTCCTGCACTGAAGTCTCTGAAGACCTCAACACTGTCCTGTACTAAGGTCTCTGAACACCTCAACACTGTCCTGCACTGAAGTCCCTGAACACCTCAACTCATGCCTTATACCCTCATTCAATCACTGCTGCCCTTCTCAACACCGTCAGTAGCCCTCTCATTCCCATTCCCCATAATATTTTACTATAAATGTCTTTATTAAACGTTTTGGGTTAAAAATCATTTGTCATTGACGATTTTTCGAATTCGCTTTTTGTCGTTCGGTCCACGCATATACCGTGGGTCTTCCATCCTCCTAAATGTTTCAAGTCACCAGCCTCCACGTATGTAAACATATGTTTCCCATGCAAATAAAGCCCCTTTTTAAATTGAATAGAAATTGAATTGAGAGAGAGAGAACTCCAAAGCCACATCATGAGGCAGGAATCTACTAAAGTGAGTTTGAAATAACATCACAATGCTTTCAGAGTGGTCACAGCCATCTATAACAGGTTCTCGCTCTAAATTCAATGTCACTTTAAGGGGCTTTATTAACATAGGAAACATGTGTTAACATTGCCAGAGCAAGTGAAGTAGATAATAAACAAAAGTGAAAATAAACAACAAAAATGAACAGTAAACATTGCACTCACAAAAGACATTTCAAGTGTCATATTATGTCTATATACAGTGTTGTAATGATCTGCAAATAGCTCAAGTACAAAAGGGAAAACAAATAAACATAAATATAGGTTGTATTTAAAATGTTGTTTATTCTTCACTTGGTTGTTCTTTTCTTGTGGAAACATGTCACAAATCTTGCTGCTATGATGGCAAACTGGTATTTCACCCAGTAGATATGGGAGTTTATCAAAATTGGTTTTGTTTTTTAATTATTTGTGGGTCTGTGTAATCTGAGGGAAATGTGTGTCTCTAATATGGTCATACATTTGGCGGGAGGTTAGGAAGTGCAGCTCAGTTTCCACCTCATTTTGTGGGCAGTGTTGCACATAGCCTGTCTTCTCTTGAGAGCCAGGTCTGCCAACAGCGACCTTTCTCAATAGCAAGGCTATGCTCACTGAGTCTGTACATTGTCAAAACTTTCCTTAAGTTTGGGTCAGTCACAGTGGTCAGTCAGGTATTCTGCCACTGTGTCTTCTCTGTTTAGGATTAGTTTGCCTTTGGCCTAGTTTTTTGTTTATTCTTTCCAATGTGTCAAGTAATTCTCTTTTTGTTTTCTCATGATTTGGTTGGGTCTAATTGTGTTGTTGTCCTGGGGCTCTGTGGGGTGTGTTTGTGTTTGTGAACAGAGCCCGAGGACCAGCCAGGTTAATTTCTCTGTAGGTGATGGCTTTGTTATGGAAGGTTTGTGATTCGCTTCCTTTTAGGTGGTTGTAGAATATAACTGCTCTTTTCTGGATTTTAATAATTAGCGGGTATCGGCCTAATTGTGCTCTGCATGCATTATTTGGTGTTTTATGTTGTACACAGAGGATATTTATGCAGAGTCTCAATTTGGTGTTTGTCCCATTTTGTGAATTCTTGGTTGATGAGCGGACCCCAGACCTCCCAACCATAAAGGGCAATGGGTTCTATAATGGATTCAAATATTTTTTGCCAGATCCTAATTGGTATGTCGAATTTTATCTTTCTTTTGATGTACGTATCATTTTTTGTGTTGCTCTAGGGCAACGGTGTATAGATAACATTTGTATTTGTTGTCCTGGCAACTGGACCTTTTTTGGAACACCATTATTTTTGTCTTACTGAGATTTACTGTCAGGGCCCAGGTCTGGCAGAACCTGTGCAGAAGATCTAGGTGCTGCTGTAGGCCCTCCTTGGTTGGGGACAGAAGCACCAGATTCTAGTTGGGTGAGGCTGGGTGCTTCAAACTGTTCTAGTGCCAATTCACAGATATATACAGTTGAAGTCAGAGGTTTACATACACTTAGGTTGGAGTCATTAAAACTCGCTTTTCAACCACTCCACACATTTCTTGTTAACAAACTATAGTTTTGGCAAGTCGGTTAGTACATCTACTTTGTGCATGACACAAGTAATTTTTCCAACAATTGTTTACAGACAGATTATTTCACTTATAATTCACTGTTTGGAGGAAAAAGGGGGAGTCTTGCAAGCCAAAGAACACCATCCCAACCGTGAAGCACGGGGGTGGCAGCATCATGTTATGGGGGTGCTTTGCTGCAGGAGGGACTGGTGCACTTCACAAAATAGATGGCATCATGAGGCAGGAAAATTATGTGGATATATTGAAGCAACATCTCAAGACATCAGTCAGGAAGTTAAAGCTTGGTCGCAAATGGGTCTTCCAAATGAACAATGACCCCAAGCATACTTCCAAAGTTGTGGCAAAATGGCTTAAGGACAACAAAGTCAAGGTATTTGAGTGGCCATCACAAAGCCCTGACATCAGTCCTATAGAAAATGTGTGGGCAGAACTGAAAAAGCGTGTGCGAGCAAGGAGGCCTACAAACCTGACTCAGTTACACCASCTCTGTCASGAGGAATGGGCCAAMATTCACCCAACTTATTGTGGGAAGCTTGTGGAAGGCTACCCAAAACGTTTGACCCAAGTTAAACAATTTAAAGGCAATGCTACCAAATACTAATTGAGTGTATGTAAACTTCTGACCCACTGGGAATGTGATGAAAGAAATAAAAGCTGAAATAAATCATTCTCTCTACTGTTATTCTGACATTTGACATTCTTAAAATAAAGTGGTGATCCCAACTGACCTAAGACAGGGAATTTGTACTAGGATAAAATGTTGGGAATTGTGAAAAACTGAGTTTAAATGTATTTGGCTAAGGTGTATGTAAACTTCCGACTTCAACTGTAATTGGAGAATCCAGTGTGTTCTGGTAGTCTTTAATAGTTGATTCTAAGATTTGTATTTGATCATATATATGTTTCTGCTGTTTGTTCTTTGTTAAAAGGCCAATCAGATTGGAGAAGTGGTTTACCCAGAATACATCTCTGTTTTGGATAGATAACACTTTGTGTTGTTATTTGTTTAGTGTTTTCCAATTAACCCAGAAGTGGTTAGAGTCTATGGATTCTTCAGTTACATTGAGCTGATTTCTGACGTGCTGTTACTTCTTTTTCCGTAGTGTATATCTGTATTGTTTTAGTGATTCACCATAGTGAAGGCATATTCTCAGGTTTTCTGGGTCTCTATGTTTTTGGTTGGATAGGTTTCTCAATTTCTTTCTTCGGTTTTTGCATTCTTCATCAAACCATTTTTTCATTGTTGTAAATTTTCTTAGGTTTTCTGATTTGATAGGGAAGTTGAGAGGTCAAATATATACTACCGTTCAAAAGTTTGGGGTCACTTAGAAATGTCATTGTTTTTCAAAGAAAAGCACATTTCTTGTTTATTAATATAATGTCAAATTGATCAGAAATACAGTGTAGACATTGTTAATGTTGTAAATGACAATTGCAGCTGGAAACGGCAGATTTGTAATGGAATATCTACATAGGCGTACAGAGGCCCATTATCAGCAACCATCACTCCTGTGTTCCAATGGCACGTTGTGTTAAATAATCCAAGTTTATAATTTTAAAAGGCTAATTGATCATTAGAAAACCCTTTTGCAATGATGTTAGCACAGCTGAAAACTGTTGTTCTGATTAAAGAAGCAATAAAACTGGCCTTCTTTAGACTAGTTGAGTACCTGGAGCATCAGCATTTGTGGGTTCGATTACAGGCTCAAAATGGCCAGAAACAAATAACTTTCTTCTGAAACTCGTCAGTCTATTCTTGTTCTGAGAAATTAAGGTTATTCCATGCGAGAAATTGTCAAGAAACTGAAGATCTCGTACAACACTGTGTACTACTCCTTTCACAGAACAGCGCAAACTGGCTCTAACCAGAATAGAAGGAGGAGTGGGAGGCCCCAGTGCCCAACTGAGCAAGAGGACAAGTACATTAGAGTGTCTAGTTTGAGAAACAGTCCTCAACTGGCAGCTTCATTAAATAGTACCCGCAAAACACCAGTCTCAACGTCAACAGCGGAGAGGCGACTCCGGGATGCTGGCCTTCTAGGCAGAGTTGCAAAGAAAAAGCCATTTCTCAGACTGGCCAATATTTAAAAAAAGATTAAGATGTGGCAAAATAACACAGACACTGGACAGAGGAACTCTGCCTAGAAGGCCAACATCCCGGAGTCGCCTCTCCACATTTGCATAGCTTGCCGTTTAGGGTTTTAGTGTGGGTTTCTGTATGAACACTTTGTGACATCTGCTGATGTCAGGGCTTTACTACCAATGAAAAGAGGGAAGAGCATAACTGTTCAGTTGAACCACTGAATCACAACAGTCTGTGATGGAGAGTTGAGGGACTTCTGGGGGTCAACTGAAGGTGGAGAGCTAGTCTCGGGTAACCAGACATCACACCGTAAACATTCTGTGTTTTTCTGGGCTAGTACAGAACCTGACGCCGTTCACTATCGGTTCTAATGTAAACAGACATCAGGTTGTTAGTGAACTAACTCACAGTGAGAGAAAATAGAAGTTTGGAATTGAGCGTTAAGGTGGTAGAGAACCGTTTTAGCCCTTATGGTGTAAACAGTAGGGAACAGGCTGACTCACCTCCAACGAACTGTATCCCCCCGGCAACACGTCCGATGGTCCTAGAGATGAGGTCAGAGATGCAACATCCCATGAGGGCTGTGAGGGCCACCAGGAGCAGCAGACCACAGCCCACGCCCGTCACCACCGTACAGATCTTCCACTCCAGACTAGGTATCCCCTGGAAGGAGGCGTAACGCCCACACTGCTCCAGTATCACTGTGGCCTGGCTCTCCTCGTCGCGCACCGGGTACGAGCACCGCCGGAAGGTGCCGAACGAGACCGGCTTGTCCATCTGGGAACCGAGTAGCCAGTAAGGCATGAAGAAGCCGACGCAGGAGGCCGCGGCACAGAGCAGGGAGAGGAGGGTCCAGATTACACCAGCACAGGTCAAGCTGGAGGCCATGGCGTTTCACTATTATATAACTAGAAGACTAACGTTGCCAGAATAGACTAAAAGGAGATTTAGCTTTTGTTGTGTTCTTGACTCCACCACGGGCCTAGACTACCAGCATGTCTCTGTCTCTCCCCACGTACTGACTGACTTCTGTCCCCTGCGGAGAGAGAGAGAGAGAGAGAGAGAGGAGAGAGAGAGGAGAGGAGAGAGAGAGAGAGAAGAGAGAGAGGAGAGAGAGAGAGAGAGAGAGAGAGAGAGAGAGAGAGAGAGAGAGAGAGAAAGAAAGAGAGTACACTGTAAAAATAGAGACTTAAAACATCATGATTGTGTAATGAAACCATTAAAAGCAGTGCACCTAATCTGAGATCTGGTGTTTGGAGTGTGTTTGAACGTAAACCCAATGTAAGTGATATGATACCCAGAACATGTTTACTGAACAAAAAATATTAACGCAACACGCAACAATTTCTACAATTTTACTGAGTTACAGTTCATATAATCAGTCAATTAAAATAAATTCATTAGGGCCTAATCTATGGATTTCACAGGACTGAGTAGGGGTGCAGTCATGGGTGGGCCTGGAGGACATAGGACCACCCACTTGGCAGCCAGGACCACCCACTGGAGAGCCAGGCCCACCCACTTGGCAGCCAGGGCCTCTTACTTGAGTCATTTTCCATCTCTATTTTCTATTTACTTTTACTCAAGTATGACAATTGGGTTTTTTCTTTTCACCACTGCACTATAAAGCCACTGCCATTTTAGCCTTTAGCCTCTAGCTTTGGCCTACCACACCACGTTACTGCATCCCACTTCTGACATTCATATTCAGATAGCTTCATTCATGTATATGCATTTAGCATTTAGCATATTGCTATTGATATGTTTAATCACTGTGCAGTATAATCATATTGTATTCATATTCAATCAGTTAATGACTTAATTATAGAATAATAATAATCATAATCATAATAATTTCTCTCCCTGCAGAAAACATATATACACATATACAGTGGGGCAAAAAAGTTAAAAAAGTATTTAGTCAGCCACCAATTGTGCAAGTTCTCCCATACTTAACACTTATTTTCCACCATAATTTGCAAATAAATTCATTAAAAATCCTACAATGTGATTTTCTGGCCTCTCTCATCTTTTTAAGTGGGAGAACTTGCACAATTGGTGGCTGACTAAATACTTTTTTGCCCCACTGTATATATATATATGTATATATTATATATACTACGTTGCCCACAGGCTGGCCAATCCTACCCACAGCCAATCAAGACAAGCTTCACAGACTAATGTCAAATGAACTGTCAATCATATCATTTAACGGTACTGTGATTCAATACATCTGAACAACCTTCCATGTACAATCATCTGAATATAACGACTCAGGTCAGAGTCATTAGCATAAGGGATACGCTGGTTGATCGCATTGAACTCTGGGCTGAAGTTTTGTACAAGTTTAGTATGAGTGCTACTGCTAACATTAGCAGTCATTGCCTGTATTTTTCTTCCCCCCATGAATTTGAAATATAATGCCATATTTCCCTTGACTTTCAAGAATATGAATATGATAAATACCTTACAGATCTTTGAACTGTCTTAGTTAATCAATATAAAAATGTGAATGGCCTGTTAATGCTTTGTTGTTATTTGATCATTTGAAGATAAAGCATTTGAAGCTTCAAAATCATGTCTTGAATTTTTTTTTTTTTTTACTGCTGAATTATTATCCAGGGACAAACGTATTAATTTGGATTTTCACAAAAAACGATATATTTTTTTATAGCATAAATCTGTACATTAGACCGTTTGGATTTACCAACGAGGAGTTTACCAGAACACCATATTAGAACAGGGAATATACAAAAAGAGGGACTTCAATTTACAGTGTTTAGAATCTCCAGAAGAAGGGATCTAATTCTTCACTAGACAGGAAACACCAAAATAGTGTTTTCAACCTTTTTCCTGGTTAGTGCTCTCAGTCTTCTACACAACTCTTGATTAAGTTACAACACACCATGTCATGACTGTTTCAATACACCTCAAATCTGTCTCATAACCAATATTCCCTGTAAGCTACGCCTGGGCGCGCAGCTCCCCCGGTTACTGCTGTGCAGAAGAAATATGAGCCCACATAGAGAAGCACGGGATTGAACTTAACCTAACTTTCTAGAGTTTTCCCCATTAGTTAACACTATCAACGTGTCCCTTTACTGTGGGAATTGTGAATGAATCAATGCCAATATTAGCCACTTTCAATGCAACATACCAAAACAAAACGAACTTTGCAAGACTTTGTATGTAAAACAAACTATGCAAGAGTTTTGTTTTGTTGTAGGCAGAACGCATCAGAGTAGGATTGTATTGCATTGACACACACGACTCAGCCCGTACTCTACACAGACCAGTGTGGCATAACCAATCAGAGATGAAGTAGGACTATATGCAAATAGACCATGGCCATATATGGATCTGTGCCATTCACTGTGAACTGGACTGTGTTTACAGCATGAGCGGTCGTGAGTAGATGAGCTTGTTTTGAGATCAAACTGAAAGCTGCATGTAGCCACGTGTCCACATTTGTTCATATCCTTTGCTAGTTAGTGAGTTATTAGCCCAGTTATAAACCATTTGTGGTCAGCAATGGGTGAGTGATTGCTTCTTACAAGAGCACAAGACATCTTTGAAAAAGCGAGTCAGGTAAAGAGCTTTTTTTATAATTAAAAGGGGCAGTGTTGTATTTTGAGAAAGGCTTGGATAAGCTAAGTAACCAATAAATGGCAGCGTAGCCTAGTGGTTAGAGCGTTGGGCCAGTAACTGCAAAGGTTGCAAGATCTAATCCCCGAGCTGACAAGGTACACATCTGTCGTTCTGCCCCTGAACAAGGCAGTTAACCCACTGTTTCTAGGCTGTCATTGAAAATAAGAATTTGTTCTTAACTGACTTGCCAAGTTAAATAAAGATTAAAAAAACAGAGAGTAGCATAATTTGTCTGATTCTCTGTAATAATGGTATGGGAATAATAATGCATTTCATTTTGTAAAGTGGTTTCTTGCATCAAACACCACAACATGTTCAGTCACCTCCTCATCTGAATGACAAGTGGATAAACAGGTTAATGTCAAGGCCTGGATGATTATTATTTCTCATGGAACACCACACATTGGCTGCTACTGTAGTCTGAATGATAGAACAGCTATTTCCATGTTAAAATGTTATGGGATGCATTTTCTCCATTGTTTTTGATGGCAGGCCAGGCCACTGTAACTTAAAGCGAGTACAATCTCAGTGTTCACAGTAAGCGCACGCTGGAAGTTGCACAGAATTTTCACAACGTTCAAGTCAGCAGACCTGAAAATTGCTGAATGGCACATTTTTTTTAGCGAACATTGCTCATAACTCCTTACACCAATGTTTCAAAACTGCAGCAAAGCTAAAGTTGGTGGCAGCTCAGTTACCACTATTTTAAGTGTTACAGAACACTTCATTTTAACAGTGTAGGCTAGAACAGCATCATGCATTTCACGACCTCCGATGAGCCATAAAACAGTCAAAACGTCAATACAGGATTAAGATTGAATCCTACTACGACGGCTCTGACGCTAGTCGTATGTGGCAGGGCTTGCAAACCATCAAGGATTACAAAGAGAAACCCAGCCGCGAGCTGTCCAGTGATGCGAACCTACCAGACGAGGTAAATTCCATCTGCTCGCTTCGAGGCAAGCAACACTGAACCATGCATGAGATCACCAGCTGTTCTGGATGACTGTGTGATCAATCTCTACGTAGCCGATGTGAGTAAGATCTCTAAACAGGTTAACATTCACAAGGCCATGGGGCCAGACGAATTACCAGGACGCGTACTCAGCAAAGCGCTGACCAGCTGGCGCTGTCTTCAATTACATTTTTAACCTCTCCCTGACCCAGTCTGTAATACCCCTGTTTCAAGCAGACCACCATAGTCCCTGTGCCAAGAACGCCAAAGTAACCTGTCTATATATCGCCCTGTAGCACTCACATCTGTAGCCATGAAGTGCTTTGAAAGGCTGGTCATGGCTCACATCAACACCATCATCCCAGACACCCTGGACCCACTCTCATTTGCATACCGCCCCAACAGATCCACAGATTGAGTAATCTGTACTTCTCTCCACAATGCCCTCCCCCACAAAAGGAACACCTATATGAGAATGCTGTTCATTTATTATAGCTCAGCGTTCAACACCATAGTGCCCACCAAGCTCGGGAACCTGGGACTTCCTGACAGGCCGCCCCAAGGTGGTGAAGGTTGGCAACAGCACATCAGCCACGCTGACCCTCAGCATGGATAAGATGGCAGAGCTGAGGAGAGCGAGCGTCTTGTAGGTTCATGCTTAACTTGCTTTTTTATTTTTTATTTTTTGTTCATTTTTACTTTGTTTGCTCAGAATGTTCATGCAATAATTTCCTATGACCGACAAACACTTCTGGAACATGAACCGGAAGCTACACACTTATCTCTCAGCCCCCCAGAGCTGGAATACAACATTCGCTCCTTTGTTCCAAGCACAGCGGGCTTACTTGTTGCTCCTGGCCGAGATGACCTAAGGCAGCACCGGCGACGAAGATGAGGAAGCAAAGGGGGACTCCAAGCTGAAAAGACAGGCTACACAGCCTCCTCTTCCTAGTAACCTGATGGCTAATGTATCATCAATGGAAAATAAACTATGTGAACTCAGAGCAAGGCTTCAATCGCAGAAGGCCATCAGGGAATGTTGTGACTTTGTTTTAACTGAGACGTGGCTTACGGACGATACACTCAACTCTGCTATTCCACCAGAAGGCTTCTCAATATTCCAAATGGATTGAACGGCGGCTTCTGGTAAGAGTCTGGGGGAACAATTCCTGGTGTACCGAATTTGAAAACATTGCAAGCTCCTGTTCACCCGACCTGGAGTTTTGATGCTAAAATGCAGACCCCACTATATGCAGAGGGAACGCACTTGTGTTATTATCACAGCTGTGCGCATGCCACCACAAGCAAACACCAAGGCGGCTCTTAGCGAACTGTACAAGATCTTTAGACAGGAAAAATCCTCTCACCAGGAAGCAGTTTTTATTGTCGCGGTGACTTAAACCAAGCCTGTCTAAAACAAACTTCCCCAAAATATCACCAACATGTATCCTGCCGCAAAACAGGATTCAGAATGCTTGACCATGTATACACAAACATCTGTGACGTGCCCCCGCATCTGTCAATCAGATCATGTCTCTCTGCCTACAAGCAGCAACTCAAGAGGAAGTCACCAACACAGAGAATAGTGAGGCGCTGGACAGAGGAGGCAGACTCAATGCTGCAGGACTGTTTTGAGAATACTGAGTGGAATATGTCCAAACTCATCCACCCAGGACTCATCCATCAACATTGAGGAATATACATAGTCAGTTACAGGCTTCAATAGGAAATGTGTTGATGATGTTGTACCCACAATAACAATCCAGACGTACCCCAACCAAAAACCTTGGATGAAAGGAGAAATCCGTACCATGCTGTGAGCCCGTACTGCAGCAGTCAATGTCAGTAGAACGAACCCAGATGACTCGTACAAGGCAAGCAGGTACAAGCGCCGCAAATTCAAAAAGACAATACAGACTCAAACTTGAATTGATGTTCGACAACTCAAGACTTGCGTTGCATGTGGCAAGGACTACAGACTATCACAAACTACAAAGGCAAATCCAGCTGTGCGGTGCCCACCGAAGCAACCCTCCCCAGACGAGCATAACACATTCTATGCTCGCTTCGAGGCAGACAATACCGAGCCATTCTGGGAGACTCTCGCTGTTCCGGACGACCAGGTACTTTCACTCTCCGAGGCTGACGTGAGGAAAACTCTCAAATAGAGTGAATACTCACAAAGCCGCCGGCCCAGATAGCATCCTTGGCTGCATCTTTAGAGTGTGTGCTGAACAGCTGGCGGGCGTCTTCTGGACATCTTAAATCTGTCCCTGTTCCAGACTGTAGTCCCCACCTGCGTTAAGGAGACCACCATCGTCCCAGTGTGCCTGGGTCCTGGACTTTCTGACGGGCTGCCCCCAGGTGGTGAGGGTAGGAAACAACATCTCCACCCGCTGATCCTCAACACTGTGGCCCCACAAAGGTGTGTTCTCAGCCCCCTCCTGTACTCCCTGTTCACCCACGACTGCCTGGCCAAGCACGCCTCCAACTCAATTATCAAGTTTGCAGACGACACATCAGTGGTAGGCTTGATTACCAACAACGACTAGACGGCCTACAGGGAGGAGGTGAGGGCCCTTGGAGTGTGGTGTCAGGAAAACAACCTCACACTCAACAAAACAAAGGAGATGATCGTGGACTTCAGGAAACAGCAGAGGGAGCACCCCCCTATCCACATTGACGGGACAGTAGTGAAGGTGGAATGTTTTAAGTTCCTCTGCGTACACATCACGGGAAAACTGAAATGGTCCACCCACACAGACAGCGTGGTGAAGAAGGCGCAACAGCGCCTCTTCAACCTCAGGAGGCTGAAGAAAATTGGCTTGTCACCAAAAACACTCACAAACTTTTACAGATGCACAATCGAGAGCATCCTTTCGGGCTGTTTTATCGCCTGGTACGGCAACTTCTCCACCCACAGCGGCAAGGCTCTCCGGAGGATAGTGAGGTCTGCCCAACGCGTCACCGGGGGCAAACTACCTGTCCTCCAAGACACCTACACCACCCGATGTCACAGGAAGGCCAAAAAGATCATCAAGGACAACAACCACCCGAGCCACTGCCTGTTCATCCCTGCTATCATCCAGAAGGTGAGGTCAGTACAGGTGCATCAAAGCTGGGACCGAGAGACTAAAAAACAGCTTCTATCTCAAGGCCATCAGGCTGTTAAACAGCCATCACTAACATTGAGTGGCTGCTGCCAACATACTGACTCAAATCTCTAGCCACTTYAATAATWMAAMWTTKKATGTAATAAATGTATCACTAGTCACTTTAAACAAAGCCACTTTATATAATGTTTACATACCCTACATTACTCATCTCATATGTATATACTGTACTCTATACCATCTACTGCATCTTGCCTATGCCGTTCGGCCATCGCTCATCCATATATTTATATGTACATATTCTTATTCATTCCTTTACACTTGTGTGTATTAGGCAGTCGTTGTGAATTTGTTAGATTAATTGTTAGATATTACTACAGGGTCGGAACTAGAAGCACAAGCATTTCTCTACACTCGCATTAACATCTGCTAACCATGCGTATTTGAACAATACAATTTGATTTGACATGTCACCATCGTTACGCCCACCAGCGCCTCATCAGATTCACCTGGACTCCATCACCTGCCTGATTACCTTCCCTATATATGTCACTCCCTTTGGTTCTTAGGCGTTATTCTTTCATGTCTTTACGCTACTCGTGTTTCTTGTTTTGTTCCATGTGTTATTTATTATTAAAGTCACTCTCTGTACTTGATTCCCAACTCCCAGTGTACACGTTACATGCTGCTACCAGACTCTTATTAACCTGCTCCATTTATACACTTGCCCCTCATCTCCCCCTTCCCAAATACACGTGTAAATATTGGACTATAAATTATGCCTTTCTGTATTATACTTATGCTAAAATGTTTATTCTATTCTACTGAGACATTTACTTTATGTTCATATACTTCGTTTTATGATTACTTATTGTTGTTGCATTTTCGAGAAAGAACCTGCAAGCAAGCATTTTGTTGTACAATGTATACCATGCGTATCCCGTAGATACGACTAATAAAACTTGAAACACGGGGGCCCCTCATGGGTGCGTGCTTAGTCCCCTCCTGTACTTCCCTGTTCACCAACGACTGTGGCAGTGCACGACTCCAACACCATCGTTAAGTTTGCTGACGACACAACGGTGATTGGCCTGATCACCGACGACGATGAGACAGCCAATAGGGAGGAGGTCAGAGGCCTGGCAGTGTGTTGCCAGGACAACAACCTCTCCCTCAACATCAGCAAGAGAAAAGAAGCTGATGGTGGACTACAGGAAACAATAGCGCCCAGCCACATCGACGGGGCTGTAGTGGAGCGGGTCGAGAGCTTCAAGTTCCTCAATGTCACCATCATTTTTTTTTTTTTAAGATCACGGATAATTACAATTATTATATATTTTTTTACATAATCGTATACAGAAAATTGCCCATATCTGTAACTGCTAGTTTTGGCTGACTACTAGGCACTTCCCTATCCAGGACCTCTATACCAGGCGGTGTCAGAGGAAGTCCCTAAAAATTGTCAATGACTCCACCCACCTAAGTCATAGACTGTTCTCTCTGCTACCACACGGCAAACAGTACCGATGCAACATGTCTGGAACCAAAAGGACCCTGAACAGCTTCTACCCCCCAAGCCATAAGACTACTAAATAGTTACCCAGACTATCTGCATTGACCCGTTTTGCACTAAAACTCTTTTGACTCATCACATAAGCTGCTGTTGCTGTTCATTATCTATCCTGTTGCCTAGTCCCTTTATCCCTACCCATATGTACATATCTACCTTAATTACCTCGTACCCCTGCACATCGACTCGGTACTGTATATAGCCAAGTTATTACCTCGTACCCCTGCACATCGACTCGGTACTGGTACTGTATATAGCCAAGTTATTACCTCGTACCCCTGCACATCGACTCGGTACTGGTACCCTGTGTATATAGCCAAGTAGTCGTTATTCATTGTGTATTTATTCCTTGTGCTGTTAATTTTTCCTCTTCATTGTTAGTCTACACATGTTGTTTACGAAGCATGTGAAAAATAACATTTGATTTGAGTTAGCAAGTCGGGGAAATGTCCGCGTTTTCTAGCTCTAGCAAGTGAACTCGGCATCATTCACAAGAGCAAAAACTGTTCCAAATAAATATGAGGCTACATCATATATGCTATTACAACAAAAAATAAATTATGCAATGCATCTCACTTTATTCAAATAAATTCTCACACACAACTTCAGCTGCTGCATGGGCAGAATTCTACCAAGCAGAGAGGAAAGAGCACGCAAGACTGAGCGCATCAAAAGACAATTGAGAATGTAACACAAAGGGGATTCATCATTTTCTTTTTCTTCTATCCCTATCCCATAATTCATTCACAAATGCCTATTAATCTTGGTTTACGGTCTCCAATTAATCTAGGTTTCCCGTGTAACGTAGCCAGCCTATTGGTTTGCAATACTGGCTAAATGATGATGCTCTGGTGAAGAACCCGTAATTAATCACGAATAGGCGATAACTGTCGCTTAGATATTTACGCACACGAATGTGTTTTGCACTAGACTAGTAGGTTATTAAAATTCGTTTGATACGCTATTTATCAAGTATGGTCAACTACTCCGGAGTCTGTATGGTGGAATGCACAGAGAAGCCCGTGTAGGACGTGAAGAGTGGGGGACGGGGACAAGCCTGTGTGACAAAGCTGGACTCTACTCGGGTAAAGAATAAACACTATACAAGTCTAAAAATGTTTCCAAATACACGACAAAAGTAACACATAAAAAGACAACTTAGCCTACATGATGAACGACTTGGTTGTTAGATTAGTCTTCTGGTCTTAATATCCCAATCGCGGAGAAAAACAAAAAACTGAAACTAACTTCACAGATCGACAACAACAAAATAAAATCGCAAAATAATTATCCCCCAAAATAGTCAATGGTATCGGGGAAAAAAGCTGTAACTTTGAGCGTTGATGAGCAATGTAGTAGTTGGCAATAGAGATCCCCAAATATGTTATCTTGCTGTGAGCAGTGAAAGAGAAACGCTGCGATTCGGACAGAGCTGGAGTTGGAGCTGACGCCAACCGCGGAACCACATTCAGACTGTTGTGAGCGGAGAGTCTGTGAAACACGCTCTAGAGGGGAACATCAATCACACAACACGTCCACCCAGGGGCGGCCGTGCGGCTCGGAATACAGCTGCCAGCGTGTAGTTCTAAAAACCGGAAATGAGTTAGCATTTTCTACCATAGTTCGTTGGCCATAGAGCTCGCCAGCGTGTAGTCCTAAAAAACGGAAATTATTTACCTGTGGTTCATTCAGCCATTCACACCTATAGACTAAGTTAATAAGGTCGGAGGTTAACACAGGATAATATCAGTCATTTAACATGACCTTTAATAAGAATGACGCCTTTATGTGTTTTTTTTTAAATGACATAAATGCTTAAAAAGGTTTGCTTACCAGCTTTGAACAAAAAACGTAAAGATGGTCTATTGTTTTGCTCAAAGCTGCAACCATATCTCTATAGCTGGAAGGTGTTCGTTTTATAGGTTCCTGCATTATGTTGTCCATAGGAGACTTTGGGTCCGTCTGAAAAGGTAAACTAAGCCTGTTAGCTAGACATCAA
The DNA here is from genome assembly GCF_002910315.2 of Salvelinus sp. IW2-2015. NCBI lineage: Eukaryota > Metazoa > Chordata > Actinopteri > Salmoniformes > Salmonidae > Salvelinus > Salvelinus sp. IW2-2015. Next base: position 31,853 of record NW_019943693.1, on the reverse strand, counting down.
AGGCATCCAACCTGAGGGGGAGATTTATTTTATTTTTTACATGTTAGCACATCATTAGGTTTTTACTTGTTTTGATTAGGATAAATGACTGATGTAGATTATCTCATTAGAACAAAACGTATAAGATCTCCCAAGCCGGTGTTTACTACAGACCTTATTTTCATTATTTACCCAAAAAGCTTTAAAAAAGTGAATGAATTTCCCCATAGGCTTTGGTCTACGAGCCATGGCGGAGTTAGTCTCTGTTAGTTTCTATAAAGATGTCATTATTATTGCTCTATATACCAAATATGATCTATTATATTGACACAATAGTCAAGTGACCGCTCTAACAATGGAAAAACATGTCCTCAAAGATGAAAGACAGGTGGGGAGATCAGGTGGGACCATTCTTGTCGATGAGAGGGAAGATACGCATGTGACCAACAGGCACAACTCCTAGATAAAGTTGTTTTTTTCAAAGTTTGCTGAAATGCAATGTGTGTCCACTTATATCAGTGCATTTGTAACAATCTAACCGTTACTAAACTTCTATTCGGTCGAATAAGCCTCACGTAGCAAATTAGCAATTACATTTTTGTTGGCCAAAATCGACCTCCATTCTAAAATTGCTCACTTCGTGGTCTTATTTTCGTGGACAGATTTTGGGCGGAGTAGACCCTCTCGCTTCGTCTCTTCCTCTCTGTCTATATTTGTATTATCTCTCTCAATTCAATTTAAGGGCTTTATTGACATGTGAAACATTTAACATTGCCAAAGCAAGTGAAGTAGAAAATAAACTGAAGTGTAATAAAACAAAAACAAATAAGAGTAAACATTACACTCACAAATGTGTCTCACTCTCTCTCTCTCTCCCCCCTCTCACTCTCCCCCCCCTCTCTCTCTCCCCCTCTCTCCCCTCTCTCTCTCTCTCCCCTCTCTCTCTCTCTATCTCTCTCTCTCTCCCCCTCACTCTCTTCTCCCCTCTCACTCTCTCTTCCCATCTCACTCTTTCTCCCCCCTCTCACTTTCTCCCCCCTCTCACTCTCTCTCTCTCTTTTTCTCTCTCTCTCCCTCTCTCTAACCGCCTCTTCCTCACTCCTTCTCTCTTTCATCTCTTCTCTTCCTCTCTTTCTCTTCCTCTCTCCAATTTCAGTGTAAATCTCTCTCTCTTTCTCCCACCTCTTTCTCTCCTACTCTCTCACACACACACACAACACACACACACACACACCACGCACGCACGCACGCACGCACACGCACGCACGCACGCACGCACGCACGCACGCACGCACGCACGCACGCAACGAAGACCGCACGCACGCACGCACGCACACACACACACACACACAACACACACACAAGCACCCCACACACACACACACAAACTCACACACACACACACACACACACACACACACACACACAAACACTTAAGAAACTTGAGATTGTGGAATTGAATGGCATTATAATGCAACATTAGTTTCCTTATTCGTTTTATTTCTAAATCAGATCTGGGCAATGCCTTCTGATGGGCCACCATCAATGCCTGTGTGTGTTTCACTGAAAAAGAGGCCAACCAATTTGACATAATGCTGATGAAAAATGTGTGTGTCAAGCTGGAGATGAAGCAGAGGGAGGATGCAGCAGCCCAGTGGAGTTACAAAACCAAGATGAGAGAACATGGCTGTGAATTATTCACACAATCTCTCTCTATTTGGTTCGTGCTTCATTCTATAGCTAGAGGACTCCTGATATCTCCTAGAGTGATACGTATCATTTTTTTTGTTGTCTTTATCTGTTGTGGTCTAGTACTGTCTTTTTGCTAGCTAGTGCCATCTACTTTAAGTGCTGCCTGTCTTCCCAGTGGCTTACTTGTAGTGTGAACTGCTATTGTAACTGCTTATAATTTGCAAATAGTTGTTGACACATCAACCAGGATCAAGGGGCAGGGCAATTTGTGACTTGTTTTACTCTTTTGTAGCTTTGTCAACTATGTGTGTGTATTTTATATCTGTTATCACCTCTCCCTGTAGGTCAGGGTTCATCAACTAGCTTCAGCCAGGGGCGTTTTTTTCAGGGGCGATTTTTTCTTTTTCTCGAGCAGATTGCCGGGGAGCCGGGAACGTAATTAAAAATTATTTGTAAACTGCAAATTCACCGCAATAAGCCCAAAACAGATATAATATTTGACTAAAACATCATCATTTCAAATCATCATCATTTTGTTGTTGTCATTTGTAAATGTTTTGCTCAGAAAACATTGGGGGCCTAAATAAAACCACCCGTGGGACACATTCGGGCCCGTGTGCCGTCAGTTGGGGAACCCTGCTGTTGACTTTACGGACGCTCCCCACTCCTTGACTGCAACCCTTCTAATTTAGTGCACCCTGCGCGCACAACCCATGTGGAATTCCTGGTCTCTGGCAGCGTTAGGAACTGCTGATCTGCGGTCAAGAACGCCGAGTTCATCTCAGACTAAGCTGCACTTCAGTCCCGTGACTTTTTTTTGTCCCCGACAGAGACATGGATCATGCCAGAGGACACTGCTACTCCAGCTGCACTTCCTTCATCTGACTATGTTTTTCTCTCAAAGTCCGTGAGCATCTGGTCGTCGCGGTGGGGACACAGGTCTACTCATTTCTCCTAAAACGAGATTTTCTCTTTTCTCGCCTCTTTCACCTATCCATCTCCTCATTTTAATTCCATGCTGTCACTGTCACTTGTCCACACAAGCTTAACATTAGTGTCATCTATCGCCCACCAGGTGCCCTTCTTTCCAACTCTCTCTGTCCCGTCCTTGCCTCTTTTGACCTCAATCCCCTCCAACTCACAAGACAGGCAATACGCTTGACCTCATCTTTACTAGAGGCTGTTCTCCTACTAATCTCACTGTAACCCCCCTCCAGGTCTCTGTTCTCCTACTAATCTCACTGTAACCCCCCTCCAGGTCTCTGTTCTCCTACTAGGGTTACAGTGAGATTAGTAGGAGAACAGAGACCTGGAGGGGGGGTTACAGCGGAGATTAGTAGGAGAACAGAGACCTGGAGGGGGGTTACAGTGAGATTAGTAGGAGAACAGAGACCTGGAGGGGTTACAGTGAGATTAGTAGGAGAACAGAGACCTGGAGGGGGTTACAGTGAGATTAGTAGGAGAACAGAGACCTGGAGGGGGATGCAGTGAGATTAGTAGGAGAACAGAGACCTGGAGGAGGTTACAGTGAGATTAGTAGGAGAACAGAGACCTGGAGGGGGTGTTACAGTGGGATTAGTAGGAGAACAGAGACCTGGAGGGGGTTACAGTGAGATTAGTAGGAGAACAGAGACCTGGAGGGGGTTACAGTGAATTAGTAGGAGAACAGAGACCTGGAGGGGGTTACAGTGAGATTAGTAGGAGAACAGAGACCTGGAGGGGGTTGCAGTGAGATTAGTAGGGAACAGAGACCTGGAGGGGGTTACAGTGAGATTAGTAGGAGAACAGAGACCTGGAGGGGGTTACAGTGGGATTAGTATGAGAACAGAGACCTGGAGGGGGGTTGCAGTGAGATTAGTAGGAGAACAGAGACCTGGAGGAGGGTTACAGTGAGATTAGTAGGAAGAACAGAGACCTGGAGGGGTTTACAGTGAGATTAAGTAAG